>NC_134485.1:431767724-432035224 GCF_040206685.1 Ascaphus truei | reverse complement strand
TTTGGCAGAGCACTGAGAATACTGTATGTTGTGTTTGGCAGGGCACTGACAATACTGTATGTTGTGTTTGGCAGAGCACTGAGAATACTGTATGTTGTGTTTGGCAGAGCACTGAGAATACTGTATGTTGTGTTTGGCGGAGCACTGAGAATACTGTATGCTATGTTTGGCAGAGCACTGAGAATACTATACGTTCTGTTTGGCAGAGCACTGAGAATACTGTATGCTGTGTTTGGCAGAGCACTGAGAATACTGTATGTTGTGTTTGGCAGAGCACTGAGAATACTATATGTTCTGTTTGGCAGGGCACTGAGAATACTGTATGTTGTGTTTGGCAGGGCACTGAGAATACTGTACGTTGTGTTTGGCACATCACTGAGAATACTGTATGTTGTGTTTGGCAGGGCACTGAGAATACTGTATGTTGTATTTGGCAGAGCACTGAGAATACTGTATGGTGTGTTTGGCAGAGCACTGAGAATACTGTATGCTATGTTTGGCAGGGCACTGAGAATACTATATGGTGTGTTTGGCAGGGCACTGAGAATACTGTATGTTGTATTTGGCAGGGCACTGAGAATACTGTATGGTGTGTTTGGCAGAGCACTGAGAATACTGTATGCTATGTTTGGCAGGGCACTGAGAATACTATATGGTGTGTTTGGCAGGGCACTGAGAATACTGTATGCTGTGTTTGGCAGGGCACTGAGAATACTGTATGCTGTGTTTGGCAGGGCACTGAGAATACTGAATGTTGTGTTTGGCAGAGCACTGAGAATACTGTACGTTGTGTTTGGCAGAGCACTGAGAATACTGTACTGTATGTTGTGTTTGGCAGGGCACTGAGAATACTGTATATTGTGTTTGGCAGAGCACTGAGAATACTGTATGTTGTGTTTGGCAGAGCACAGAGAATACAGAACTGTATGTTGTGTTTGGCAGGGCACTGAGAATACTGTACGTTGTGTTTGGCAGAGCACTGAGAATACTGTATGTTGTGTTTGGCAGGGCACTGAGAATACTGTACGTTGTGTTTGGCAGAGCACGGAGAATACTGTATGTTGTGTTTGGCAGGGCACTGAGAATACTGTATGGTGTGTTTGGCAGGGCACTGAGAATACTGTATGCTCTGTTTGGCAGGGCACGGAGAATACTGTATGTTGTGTTTGGTAGAGCAATGAGAATACTGTCTGCTGCGTTTGGCAGGGCACTGAGAATACTGTATGGTGTGTTTGGCAGAGCACTGAGAATACTGTATGTTGTGTTTGGCAGGGCACTGAGAATACTGTACGTTGTGTTTGGCAGGGCACTGAGAATACTGTACGTTGTGTTTGGCAGGGCACTGACAATACTGTATGTTGTGTTTGGCAGGGCACTGAGAATACTGTATGCTATGTTTGGCAGGGCACTGAGAATACTGTATGCTATGTTTGGCAGGGCACTGAGAATACTGTATGGTGTGTTTGGCAGAGCACTGAGAATACTGTATGGTGTGTTTGGCAGAGCACTGAGAATACTGTATGTTGTGTTTGGCAGAGCTCTGAGAATACTGTATGTTGTGTTTGGCGGAGCACTGCGAATACTGTACGTTGTGTTTGGCAGGGCACTGAGAATACTGTATGGTGTGTTTGGCAGGGCACTGAGAATACTGTATGTTGTGTTTGGCAGGGCACTGAGAATACTGTACGTTGTGTTTGGCAGGGCACTGAGAATACTGTATGTTGTGTTTGGCAGGGCAGAGCACAGCTCCCGTTTTGGCAGCGCCACTGAAAGGGTGTCCATCCCCTTGGTGCGTACAGTGGGGATTCAGACCGATTACCGGGACAGCGAGGCTCAGACTGACCCCTACGGCCCGGACTTTGTGATGCGTCCAGGATCGGTTCCTGAACTGCTGACCCTGGCTAATCTCACCTGGGGTGAGAGACAAATAACCAGGGACATGATGCCAGTGTGTGGATAATTCCCATCTCTGTGTCTTTTCCACGTCTTGCCCCACCTCTGTGTCCTTTCCATGTCTTCTCCCATCTCTGTGTCCTTTCCATGTCTTGCCCCATCTCTGTATCCTTTCCACGTCTTCTCCCATCTCTGTGTCCTTTCCACATCTTTCCCCATCTCTGTGTCCTTTCTATGTCTTCCCCCTGCTTCCTGTATGTCTGTTTCAGAAGGATCTCCTATAGTGGCCTGTGTAAATGTGTCACCTGTTTCTGTATGTGGCAGGACGGCCTGTAGGCGAGGTCAGACAAAAGTCCGCACATGCAGTTTCAGGGTAAACCAAATGTTGAGTGGTTTTATTTCTCCACAATACAAATAAATATTTGGGCACAGTGTCCCTTTAAGGAAAAACAAACTCATAAAAAGAACACCTACTCCATAGGGAGAACTTGCTAAACACTCCAAGCCCTATCTATCGGGCTGGCTGGCTTTGTCCAGTTCCCAACCCCTAAACATACACCACAATAGTCATGGAACAATATCAAAGTTCTTACTATGTCTTTGTGTGTGATTCTCTGTCTCTTAGAGAGAGGGTTGGAAATCCATCTGGATAGCAGCTTGCACAGGACAGCTCTGTAGTCTGTCAGCCACCTTGTACAAGCATTAGCCTCCTTATCAAGCTGTTTGTCAGCTGTCTCCGCTTACTTCCTGATTGTCCAACTATTCTTACTGGGTTAGCCTTCTGAGTGCTGGATGAAGGACTCAGATGTATTTTTCCCAGGCATAATTATCAGTAGCTGACTTCACCCTGTCACATACCTCCCCTGTTTGTGTGTGTGTCTAGGGCCCCACATGGCTGAAGCCCGACCCTCCACTTCTCGCCACAAAAAAATCAGCATTTCCATTCTCCTTCCCAGGCCTATGCTGTATATCAAAAGAGAAGGGCCGGAGGGTCATGTACAACCGGGTCAATCTCGACTTTGTGTCCTTCATGGTATTTAACCATTTCAAGGGTGCGTGGTCAGTGATCAGGGTGAAGTGTACCCCGCGACATAATGTCTCAAGGCCTCAAATGCCCATTTTACAGTGAGGCACTTCTTCTCAATAACAGAATACCTCACTTCCCTTGGGAACAGCTTCCGGCTGATGAACAATAGGGGGTGTTCAACACATTCAAATTGTTGGGACAGAACTGCTCCCAGTCCTACCTTGTAGGCATCTGTCTGAATTATGAAGGGATCCTTAAAATGTGGGCTCCGAAGAACGGGGCCCTCTGAGAGGCACTTCTTTAACGTATCAAAGGTGCTTTGGCACTCCCAAGACAATCTAATTTGTGTGGGTGCACTTTTTTTTGTCAAATCTGTTTGAGGTGCTGTAATCACTGAGAAATTTGGTATAAACCGCCTTTAGTATCCTGCTTACCCCAAAAGGGAGCAGACCTGTGTCTTTCTCTGTGTTTCCTGGAACCAGGGTCACGAATGATGTATGATTAGTTCCAGTAAGCTCAACTCATGTCCTCCCTCTTCCAAAGCATGACAAGTCCTTAATGTCTTTCTTAATTTTATTGCTGGATTAGAAAACACAGGAACTTGTAGGTGTGGTGTAGGCAGAGAGTGCTTCTCTATGTGGGATGCTTCTATGGGGTTAGACTATGGTAAGAGAGAAAGGCCTTACCAGGGGTGGATGCAGACAGGTCTGTACTCACTGTAATCTAGGGTGGAAAAGAAAGTGAGGGGCAGGGGTCACACTAAAGGTTGAGTGGGACTGCACTAACTGTCAGCAAAAGACAGGGGAGAACATGGGAAAGTCCATTAACTGGGAGGACTGGAGAAGCTGCAGTAGCAGTTCACTGATTATGTGCTCAGAGGCAAAAAATGCAACATTGTTGCATGTTACACAGGCACAGTGTGTGTATGTGGAGCCAATGCCTGCAGCTGAACTTAAGGAGCTGACAAGCAGAAGGGGGGTCGGGCAGGAATGTGATTCTTGTTCCATGACACTCCCCGTCTGGTATCTGGAGATACCACTATATAACTGGAATATGTGGAACATATGTGCAATGCATAACAAAGATAACATCACATTCTCAAACAATGCAAGGGTCCATGTCCACATAGCGATGTGACACCGGCCGGTATCACTGGTATCAAGGTCCCTTGGCCAAGGTTCTTTGGCAAAGGATGCAGGGTGGATGCACAGCTCCAGGTTTGCTGGTTGCACCACAATGTCTTTGTATAAAAGTCTCTGGCACTGTTTCCTTTTAGTCTTGTGAGAGAACAGTCCTTTTGTCTCTGTAGTTTCACCCACAGAGTGTATCCCCTTGTAGGTATACCAGCCGTGGCAGCCTGTTGCTCTATCACCTGGCGTTTGGCAGAAGGAGAGGGCTTTTGGCTCCTTGTGGGAGCGGATTACTGTCCCTGGAAAACTGGTTGTCGAATGTAATCCAATAAAGGGGGCGTCGTTCAGGGAGACTCCCTGAAGCTGAGCGCTGGGGTTGAACATTACCCGGATTTGATCGGGTTCCTGAGGGTGGTAGGCCCCAGGTGATTGGAGGTACCGACATTCTTTGCCTTCCTCCATTAGAGGTGCTGGCTTTGCGTGGCCGGTAAAGAATATCTTCTGGATGAAGACCACAAAGTTGTTTTTGGTCTCTGGTTCCCTTTGTGGGCCGCAGAGGTGCGAGGTGAACCTAGAGATGGCATGTTCTCCATTGTTTGGGAAGCGCCTCCTTGGTGAACGGAATGGTAGCGGAGTCACCCGACTGCTTAGTCCGTCTTTAGAGAGCTCCTTGACTGTTAACTTCGGGAATCCTCTATCTTCCCTTGATGGTGTTTGTTTGTCATCGTTCCTTGTTGTCTGGAACGCTGTGCACCGTAGTTCATCGGTACATTTCTCTTGCACGAGAACATCTCCGCGTAGTTTGGTGAAACGCTTTTGTGTTTCTTTGTTGACTGCCATCGGGAGGTTGTTTTCTCCCTGGACATGACGAAGAACAGTCTCTTTTGTCCTTGTAAATCCTTTTGGGAAATGTCTCTGCAACTGTCCCCTTTTACGTGTTTGAACGAACAGTCCTTTTGACACTGTGGCTTCGCCTGTGAGGCGCAATCTTTTGCGGCTATGCCAGCCGTGGCAATTGGTCGCTCTGTTGCTTGATACTCTGTGGGGAGGAACAACTGTACGTCTTAATTGTGCCCTTGCTCGCGGGAGCATTGTCTGATTGTTTGTTGTTTTTAGGACGATCCCTTTGTCGGTCACCTTTGGGAGGTTACTCTCTTCCTTCGGTGGAGTCCACTCATCATCCTTGGCTGTCTGGACTGCTGAGCATCCTAAGCCATTGTCGCATCCCATCGGCGTGAGGATGTCTTTGTTGGTCTCAGAGGTATGACCTTGTCTTTTCTCTTCATTTGGCCCTTCGGTCACTTGGAGATGGCCAAGACATGGTTCAGAGAGAGATGTGTGTCCACATTCTGTCACCTCCGTTCTGCGGGCATCGACGTAGTCTTGCCCGTGCTCTTTGTTAGTGCACGAGTTGCCCACTATCACCCATCCTAGGTCGAGTCTTTGGGCGTATGGCGCGTTGTGGGGTCCGTTGTGCTGTTTACGGACTTTATGTACCCTCATGATGTCCCTACCGAGCAGCAGCAGGATCTTGGCGTCTTGTTCCACCGGCCGGATGTGGTTGGCTATTCCTTTGAGGTGGGGGTAATGGAGTGCCACGTCTGGTGTGGGTATCTCGTCCCTGTTTGTGGCCATGTGGTTGCACTCGATGAGTGTGGGAAGGGGCATGTTCACTTTGCCATCTATTGAGCATATGGTGTAGCCATTCACTCTTCTCCCTGTGGTCTCCATTTGCCCTGCGCACGTTCTGAGAGTGTAAGGAGAAGCACCATCTTGTATGTTAAACATGTCGAAGAACTCCGACCTGACCAGTGATCGGTTGCTCTGGTCGTCGAGGATTGCGTACATCCGAATAGCCTTCTCAGGTTGTCCCTGGGGGTGCACTGCGACAAGGCATATTTTGGAGCAGGACATTTTGTCACCTTCTTTTCCGCAAACTTCGGTGCGCTGAGATGTGACGGATGTTGACTCTCCTTCTTCTTTCTCCCCGCCATGCTCCGCTATGGAGGATGGGTTCTTGAGTTGGTGGAGTGTCATCGCCTCTGGGTGTAACGCTGTCACGTGCTTGTCACTCTCGCACACTGTGCATTTGATCTCTTCCTTACAGTCCCTGGCTAGATGGGTCGTGGAACCGCAGCACTTGAAGCAAACTCCGAATTCTCCAAGTAACCTCTTGCGTTCCTCTAGGGACTTCATCCTGAACCCAAAGCACTTGTTGAGTGGGTGTGGCTTCTTGTGTATGGGACATTCCCTGTTTGGGTCCCTTGGTTCCTTGTCTCCGGCGACCGACTGATCGGGAGTAGTTTGGGCCGTGGGAGGCACGTCCGTCCTGCGGGCCGAGATGGGTGTTTGGGGGTTACCATATCTCGTCGCTGGTCTCTCGTTCTTCGGGCTGCTTGCACTGTATGTGGTTTGCGCACCTAAGATGAAACTGGGATCGTTTCTTGTCTTTGCCGCTTCGCAGATGAAGCTCACGAAGAATGAGAATGGGGGGAAGACAACCTGCTTCTCCCTTTTGTATTTGGAACCTTGTGAAAGCCACCTTTCTTGGAGGTTGAAGGGTAGCTTCTCCAGGATGGGTCTCACTCCACGAGCTGAATCTAGGGCGTTGAGACCTATTAAGGAATGGTCTTTCCTTGCGAACTCCAGTTCTTGCAGCAGGTCTCCAAGATCTCGTAACTTCGAGTAGTCTTTACTCGTGATCTTGGGGAAGCTCTCGATTCTTTTGAAGAGTGAATCCTCGACTGCTTCAGGGCTGCCATAGGTCTCTTCTAGCCTTTCCCACACTAGGTCCAGGCCTACTTGGGGTTGATGTGCGTTTGCCGTCCGAAGTCTCTGCGCTTGCTCCCTGGATACGTTCCCCAAGAACTTAACTAACAGGTTGAGCTCTTCCCTTGCTGAGAAGTCCAAGCTGTCGATTGCGTCTTTGAACGTGAACTTCCACGTCCGGTAGTTCTCAGGGCGGTCGTCGAAGCTGATGAGTCCTGCGTGCACCAAGTCGCGCCGGATCATGTACTTGGCTATGTCTGTCAGACCTGAGACATCGGCGCGTTTGCCCCGTTCTGAGGTAGTTGCTGGGACGGTCTGTGCGGTCGCCTCTTCCTTGGCGTGGACGCGTGATGGCTGCTGGCCAGTGTGAGGGGCTGTTTTCTCCCGCGTGGGTGTACCTGGATTGCGAGCCTGTGGTGGTGCATCCGTGTGCGCGCTGGCGTGTGGATCACTCTTGTGGCTGTGGCTATCCCAGGCAGCATGTGCCATTGATGGAGCAGCGTCTTCTCCTTGTGGTCCTAGCGAGTCTTCGGTATCTGTGGTGTCGCTCCATCCGTGTTGAGATGGTGCGCTGGTGTTTACACTGAAGAGGCTCCTTACGTAGTCTTCAGTGCGTTGGGCTGGATCCTCTGAAGCTATCCGTCTGTACGGTAGCTCCCCGCCGTCCTGTTGTGCGGCTGCTTCTAGGACTTCCGCTTGGGCTATGGCGGCGGCGGCTTCCTTCTCTTGATTAAGTGCCTCTAGATCCGCGTCCAATTCGGCCTTTCTGCGCGCAGCGGCGGCATTGGCAGCGGCGGCGGTAGCAGCGGCGGCGGTAGCAGCGGCGGTAGCAGCGGCGGTAGCAGCGGCGGCGGCATTTGCAGCGGCGGCGGTAGCAGCGGCAGCAGCATTGGCAGCAGCGGCATTCTGCTCCTCCTCTTCTATGCGCGCTTTTTCTGCCCTTACGGCTGCCTCTCTGCGACTATATTCGGCCCTGGCACGTGCGGCCTCTGCGGTGGCTCGCGCCTTGGTGGCGTTTGTGCTCGCGCTAGACGTGTTGGATTGTGCTGATCTTGCTGACCTTGATGAGTGCCTTGATGTGCTGGAGCGCTGCGACGCGGTCTCCAGGAGGAGCTCTTTTCTCACGCTTTGCGCGTCTGTGATAGCGGTCCGCACGCGGCTGTCACGTGTAAGGTCAATGTCATTTTGTAAGTCTCTTTCTTGCAGGCTTTCGCTGGTGTTGGCCCTGGTCAGGTAAGTAATGTATGCTTCTGACAGTTCTTGATAACGCGAGTAATCGGTCCTTAATTGCGTTATTGCCTGCTCGAGCTGTTGCGCATAGTTGCCAATGCTACTAACGTTGCGTATTCCCAGTGTGGTTGTGCTCCAGGCCAACTCTAATTTAGCGCGGTGCGCTTCAATGTCATTCTCATATTTCTCGCGGGCCTTTTGTGTCAGTGTGACTGCCCGTTTAGGCCTTGCGCCTGCCTGCGCCTGTTGCAGTTGCGCAGCGGTCTCTGTGTCTGAGAGATCGCTTTCCTGCGTGATGTCTGGTGAGGCTCTGAGTTCTGCCATGCTGTAGGTGTGTGTAGGCCTTTGCCAGTGCGTGTGGCGTGCGGTCTTTTACCTTTTCAGCGATGGGCGTCTGTCTCAGATGATGCCGAGCGGTGTCCTGCAGCGTGCAGCGTTGGGGTAGCTGTACTTACAGGTGTCCGTTGGCTCCTCACTGTGGGGCTGAGCAGCGGGTGGACTCAGACAGAGAAAAAGGCAATTAGGTTTGTGTGTACAGTCTGTTTGCAAAGCTACTGCCTTGTGTGCAGGGTTGCTTGTGCAGTGTAAGCTGCTTGCTTATCTGTAAGGTTGCGGGCTGTATGCAGTTTGCTGTATAAAGCTTGCTGCCCTGTCTGGCAGAGTGAAGCTGCTGCTTGTTTTTGCAGAAAGCTGTAGCAGTTTGCTGTATAGCTGTGTAGAGCTGCACTTTTGTAGCATGAAGGCTGTGAGTGATAGCTTCTGCGTAGACCTCTAATACACGGTCTCTCTCTTACTTTCCTGGAACCAGGGTCACGAATGATGTATGATTAGTTCCAGTAAGCTCAACTCATGTCCTCCCTCTTCCAAAGCATGACAAGTCCTTAATGTCTTTCTTAATTTTATTGCTGGATTAGAAAACACAGGAACTTGTAGGTGTGGTGTAGGCAGAGAGTGCTTCTCTATGTGGGATGCTTCTATGGGGTTAGACTATGGTAAGAGAGAAAGGCCTTACCAGGGGTGGATGCAGACAGGTCTGTACTCACTGTAATCTAGGGTGGAAAAGAAAGTGAGGGGCAGGGGTCACACTAAAGGTTGAGTGGGACTGCACTAACTGTCAGCAAAAGACAGGGGAGAACATGGGAAAGTCCAATAACTGGGAGGACTGGAGAAGCTGCAGTAGCAGTTCACTGATTATGTGCTCAGAGGCAAAAAATGCAACATTGTTGCATGTTACACAGGCACAGTGTGTGTATGTGGAGCCAATGCCTGCAGCTGAACTTAGGCTAAGGCCCCGCTCCCAGAGTCAGCGCACCTGCGCTGCTGACAGGCGGTGCGCTGAGATACACAGACCGCGATCTGCGGTCTGTAGGGAGCGGGAGCCGGAGCTGGAGGTGGGCGGGAGGTGGGAGGTTTGATCGGGAGGTGGGCGGGAGGTGGGAGGTTTGACAGGGAGGGGGGGCGTGGCTTGAGCGGAGGGACCCGCTACTCTCCCCCCCCTCCCTCCACGGACTCGGGCTGGAGCTGGAAGGTAAGTTTAAACACACACACGCAGGCACTCATTCATACACGCGCACACACACACACAGGCAGGCACTCACGCACTCATACACACACACACGCGCGCACACACAGGCAGGCACTCACGCACTCATACACACACACACACACAGACAGAGGCAGGCACTCGGGCACACACACACACAGACAGGCACTCACGCACTCAGACACATACACACACAGACAGGCACGCACTCAGACACACACACAGAGAAAGGCACTCACCTGCTTTCACTCCACACTCCTCCCCGCTCCCCGAAGCCTCTCCTCCTCCCGCAGCCTCCCCTCCCCATTGGCTCACAGCCACACACGTCACGCGTCAAAGCTAGAAAACACCATTCTCTGGTGTCTCCAGCGGCTGACGCGCTACAGCGTGTAGTGCTCTGTGCAGCCAGTGGGGACCGGGACCGGCTCGCGAGGATTCCCCTGCTGGTGGGGAACTCGCGACCCGCCGCCCGCGCCAACGAGCGCAGCGGGACCGAGGCCTTAAGGAGCTGACAAGCAGAAGGGGGGTCGGGCAGGAATGTGATTCTTGTTCCATGACACTGTGTGTTTGGGACTTCCATTATGGCAGCCACCTTGCTGGCGAGTGACATTACTATCCCTCCCCCAACAGCATAGCCCAAATATTTTGTAGTGCCTTTTCCCAGGACACATTTTTTTGTATTGGCAGTGAGCTTTTGCACTTTGATTCCTCTGCTAAAGGCATCTGCCAATATCCTTTCGTGAGGTCTAGGGTGCAGATATACTCTGCTTTACCAAGGGAGTCAAGCAATTCATCCACCCTTGGCATTGAGTATGCATTAAATCTGGATACGGCATTTACCTTTCGGAGGTCCACACAAAACCTCACCTTCCCATCGGGTTTAGGGACCAACACTATAGGGCTACACCATTCGCTGTGGGACTCCTCGATCACACCCAATTCCAACATGTCTATTATCTCCCTCTCTACAAGGTCTTTTCGGCCTTCTGTAGGGACAGGATCGTACTTTTACGCCAGGTTCCGTCTCAATCCTATGGGACACTAAATCAGTCTGCCCTTGCAGCTCGGAAAACACATCTGGAAACTGGTCACATAATTCCAGTAGGTCTGACCTTTGTTCCGTTGTTAATTGCTCTCCCATAGGAACCTGATGGTCATTGTAAGTACTACCCTTTGGAGGCTGTGGACCCAAATCCTTCTCTCCTTCTAGAGGGTGGATGAATAGCGATCTCATCGTTTTCCAGGGTTTCGGGGGGTTTAGGTGGTAGATTTGTTTACCCTTCCTGGGCCCTGGTTGAGAGATCTCATTGTTCACCTCCCCGGTGAGGCAGAGAACTTGGAAAGGACCCTGACACTTTGCTAGGAGTTTACTCTCTGAAGTCGGTAATAGCAGCATCACTTGGTCCCCAGCTTGGAAGACCCTTATGCAGGCATTTTGGTTATACTGCCTCTCTTGACATTCTAGAGCAGACTTAAGACTTTCCTTATCAAACCGACCTATCATGTCTAGGCGGTTTCTAAGGTCTATGACATACTGCAGGGTATTTTTGGAGGGGGAGGGCTCCTCCCCCCAGGATTTCTTCAGTAGGTCCTGAATACCCCGAGGATGGCGTCCATATAGGAGCTCAAACGGGGAGAAACCTGTGGAGGCTTGGGGAACTTCTCGTACCGCAAACAATAGGAAAGGGAAAGTTCATCCCATGCTCGCTTTTCAGTGTCCACAAACTTCCTAAGCATGGTTTTTTTTGTAACAATTTTTTTATTGGTCACAGTCATAGGTAATTTTACATACAGTAGTGTCGTGCGCCCACAACATTTCAGCTCATTACTTTTCGCGAAGGACCAATATCAGTTTCCCGTTTTCAGTAGGAAAAAAATAAATTAAATAAAAAATAAGGCGAAGAGGAGGGGGGGGAGGAGACAAACATGGGAGGGGGGGTATGTGGACTTGCCCAGAGGTGTCCCTGTGCAGTTCCCTAATTGTTTGGGGGTGGCTGCTAGACCTGGGTGCTTTGAATTTTTGGGGGTTTATCTCTCGATCCAAGGGTCCCACGTGTTCCAGAACTGGGGCATTTTCTTTTGGAGCATGGCCGTAAGATTTTCCATAGTCATGACCTCATTGACCCTTCTCACTACTGTGGTTCTCGAGGGGGCCTTAATCTGTTTCCAGGCTGCCGCTATAGAGCATCTGGCCACTGTCAGCATGGCCCTGATCAGCCGGGACATTGGTGGGGGGAGGTCGTCAATGGGTTTGCTCAGCACCATGGTCAGAGGGTCCAGGGGGAGGGTGATTCCAGTAATCTCATAGATAAGTGTCTGGATCTTGGTCCAGAACTTCTGGATCTCCGGACATGACGACCAAATGTGGGCCATGTCTCCCTTTTGACCACATCCCCTCCAGCACAGGTCCAGTGTGCCGGGGTAGACCTGGCTCAGCCTAGCCGGGGTCAGGTACCACTGGAATATAATTTTATAAATGTTTTCTTTTATTGTCGTACAAAATGAGGTTTTAGGGGCTTGCTCCCAAATATCCTCCCAGTCTTCCAGGTCTATTGGGAGACCTAGTTCGTCCGACCATTTTTGGAATTGGTCAAATTGTCTTGTGGAACACCCTGGCGGGAAGTTGGGATCCCAAAGAGTGGGGTGAGCTGGGAGGGAGAAGCTAGCAGACCATACTTCTAAGCATGGTTTTTAACATTTGGTTAAACCTCTCTACCAATCCATCAGTCTGAGGATGGTAGACCGAGGTCCGTACGTACATCCTGCATTAACTTCGCCATGAAGTTTGTTCCCTGGTTGGTTAACATTACCTGGGGCAGTCACACCTGAGAGAACAGCTCTAACAGCCTGTGAGCTACCTGTTTAGCAGTGACTGATCTCAGAGGGAAGGCCTCAGGATATCTGGTGCCATAATCTACGACAACTAGTATGAACTTATGTCCCTTCGCTGAGGGTTCTAAAGGTCCTACCAGATGTATACCAATCCTCTCGAATGGGACCGACATTAAGGGCAGAGGAACCAAGGGATCCGACTTCTGTACCTTTTGGCTAGTTAACTGGCATTCAGGACATGTCTCACATAGTTTCATGATATCACCATGTATGCCTGGCCAGTAGAACCGGGATGAGATGCAGTCCGTGGTCTTATCTCTGCCCAGATGACCACCCCATGGGAGAGTATGGGCTAGCGTAAACACTGTTTTAATAAAACTTTAGGGACGAATTACCTCCCCTGTTTGTGTAACCTTATTCACACGATATAGGATGTCATTCAGTAGTTCGAAATGTGGAAACACCCTTAAACCTTGTTCATTCACTATGTTATCGTTGACCCGTACCACCTTCTCATATTGTCTAGCCAGAGCTGGGTCTTCCCTCTGCCTCTGATGGAAGTCAGGAAGAACCAGGTCTGGCAAAATTCCCATATCTGTCTGTTCTCCATCCTGGTCATTTCCCACCATGACTTGCAGTCTGTTGGGCTGACTAAGGTTACCTAGAGTCCCAGCCTTTCTTAACCAATCGTCTTTTTCCACACGTCTCTGTTTACGCGTCTTTAGGACACAGTGTCTATGGGGAAAATTCTCTGGGGAAAAGGGGAACAAGTCCCCAGTTTTCTCCGGTACCGGAGAAGTAGGCTCCGTATGAGCAGGGGCCAACAATGTTCCGAAGTAGGGCCAGTCTCGGCCAAGTAGAACAGGAGCATGTAGCGAGGGAGAAACTCCTACTAGCAGTCTAGCCTCTCGATCATTGATGCAGAGGAGGATGTTCACCGTCTGGTATTTCATTGTATCCCCATGGATACATTCTATATTCCATGGAGAGTCAAAGGATAGCCGGTTGTTTGGAATTAGGCCCTCTAGGATCAGGGTTTTTCCAGATCCCGAGTCCACCAGGACGTTTACGGTTCCCCCCCCGACCGATGCTGGGACCAACCACGGATCGGGGTCCCCTCGGAGAGAAGCCGTGGCAGTGGTTCTTCCATAGCAACAGTCCATCTCATCCTCTCCTGAGTCAGCAAACTCGGTCATTAGCCGGGCCTCTTAATGGGGATCGGCGTTTCGACCTCTCCGCTGTGGGAAGGGATCCACCCTTCTGTTTGGTGGTGGAATCCTCTCCACCGGATGTCCAGGGTCTCAGGGAATACTGGTGGTGGCGTCCTCCCCTATGGTGATCTAATGGCTTCAGATCCGGGATGGGCGTCTCCGCAAGAGTTTGTACCAGGGCCCCTCCGAGATGGGAAAGTGTCTTCCAATTGGGTAGACTGGACATCCCGAGCTGGTGGGTGGTAGACCCCTCGATTGTCTACTCTCCTGCCTCTGGCATCACCGCAAGCAGCTGGTGTTTGCACGGGCCGATCCCAGCTACCCTCTTGGCTGTCGTCCCCAAGAAAGTTTTCCACCAAGCGGACCGCTGAATCTAGGGAAGTTACAGCATGCCTTTTTACCCAGGAGTGGGAGGAGGGGGCCAGTATCTGTATGAACTGGTCGAGTACAATCTGTTCAAGGATCTCTGCCTTGGTATGCTTCTCTGGTGGTATCCACCTGGTACATAAGTCTACTAAGTGGTGGGCTATGACCCGGGGTCTATCTCTGTTTGTGTATTTGACCGTCCGGACCCGCTGTCGGTAGGTTTCTGTGGTGAGGCCTAGGCGATCCAGAATAGCAGCCTTTAGTCGCTGATAGTCCATGGCTTCGTCTGCCGGAAGAGCCTGGTAGGCTGCCTGAGCTTCTCCTATGAGGAGCCAGAGTCGTTACCCAGCGATCAACTGTCCAGCTGTGGGCCGTGGCTACCCTTTCAAAAGGGATGAGGAATGGCTCTGGGTCTTCTGTTGGCTTCATTTTAGGCAGACTCACCGGTGGGTTATTTGGAATCTCCGGTCTGACTGAGGCTGGACCTGGAGTCAGCATTTGGAGGAGTTTTTCTGTTTGCTGCCTGCTTCTCCTCTTGCCGGGCCTGCATCTCATCTCACTTGGCCTTCTGGTGCAGGAACTGAGAAAAAATTTCCTCCATTTTTAATTTTTTGTGGCCCTTTGGTTACAGGGGCCGTCCTTATCCCACTTCTGACACCACCTGTGGCAGGACGGCCTGTAGGCGAGGTCAGACAATAGTCCACATGTGCATTTTCATTAAACCAAATGTTGAATGGTTTTATTTCTCAACAATACAAATAATCATTTAGGCACACTGTCCCTTTAAGGCAAAAAAAGAACGCCTACTCCCCGTATTCCAGTTCCCAACCCCTAAACATACACCACAATAGTCATGGAACAATATCAAAGTTCTTACTGTGTCTTAGTGAGAAGGTTGGAAATCCTTCTGGATAGCAGCTTGCACAAGACAGCTCTGTAGTCTGAGACAGCCACATACTACAAGCAGTAGCCCCCTTATCAAGCTGGCTGTCAGCTGTCTCCGCTTACTTCCTGATTGCCCAACTATTCTTACTGGGTTAACCCTCTGAGTGCTGGATGAAGGACTCAGGTGTATGTTTCCCAGGCATAATTATCAGTACCTGACTTCACCCTGTCACACTGTGTATATACCAAGATGGCCTGGATACATCAAGATGCGGTAAACTAAAAATACGGTATTAGCGACAACAAAAGTGCCTTATCTTTATCGTGCAATAAATCAACGTTGCACCGCCAAAAATATCGCACTTCTAAACGGATACGTTTAAAAGTATCGGATCCGATAAAAAAAGAGGTATAATAGAGCATTTTATTGGGTACCGATATTTATAGGAACGGGATAAACACTAGAAAGGCTGCAAATAATTTATCCGCTAGTTCAGGCTGGCGTTAGCCCCGTCTTTCCTACGTATGTAATGGCCAATATATACATAGGCTGGATAAGCTAAACCAACCTGAACTAGATGATACAATTGTAATTAAAATATGTTACAGTAAATATTAACCCCTTAGTAGCCCACTAGTCAATTAGTCATTTGTTCCCAGAACTGACTGACCACAAAGGCTGGGGGTTAATATCAGCCTACAAATGCACTACAGAACCCCCTTACCCACATTAGTGCCTCGTAAAGCATTCCCATGCAATTCATTACTAACCACTAAGGTAATGAAGGGGTTAACCCCCGCCCCCCGCCCCCCGCCGCACTCTCTCGTCTCAGTCTCTTTTACTCTCTCTTCTACTCTCTCCTCTGCATCTCTTCTACTCTCTCCTCTGCATCTCTTCTACTCTTTCCTCTCGTCTCTTCTACTCTCTCCTCTGCGTCTCTTCTACTCTCTCCTCTGCGTCTCTTCTACTCTCTCCTCTTTGTCTCTTCTACTCTCTCCTCCTCTGCATTTTTTCTACTCTCTCTTCTCTGCATCTCTTCTACTCTCTCCTCTTTGTCTCTTCTACTCTCTCTCCTCTGCATCTCTTCTACTCTCTCCTCTCTACTACTCTCTACTCTGTGTCTCTTCTCTCTCCTCACTGTCTCTTCTACTCTCTCCTCTGCGTCTCTTCTCCTCTCTCCTCTCTGTCTCTTCTACTCTCTACTCTGCGTCTCTTCTACTCTCTCCTCTCTGTCTCTTCTACTCTCTTTCCTCTGCATCTCTTCTACTCTCTCTCCTCTGCGTCTCCTCTACTCTCTCCTCTCTGTCTCTTCTACTCTCTCCTCCTCTGCATCTCTTCTACTCTCTCTTCTTTGCATCTCTTCTACTCTCTCTCCTCTGCATCTCTTCTACTCTCTCTCCTCTGTATCTCTTCTACTCTCTCTCCTCTGCGTCTGTTCTACTCTCTCCTCTCTGTCTCTTCTACTCTCTCTCCTCTCTGTCTCTTCTACTCTCTCCTCTGCGTCTCTTCTACTCTCTCCTTTCCCTCTCTCTCTCCTCTGCATCTCTTCTACTCTCTCCTCTGCATCTCTTCTACTCTTTCCTCTCGTCTCTTCTACTCTCTCCTCTGCGTCTCTTCTACTCTCTCCTCTTTGTCTCTTCTACTGTCTCCTCCTCTGCATTTTTTCTACTCTCTCTTCTCTGCATCTCTTCTACTCTCTCCTCTTTGTCTCTTCTACTCTCTCTCCTCTGCATCTCTTCTACTCTCTCCTCTCTTCTACTCTCTACTCTGTGTCTCTTCTCTCTCCTCACTGTCTCTTCTACTCTCTCCTCTGCGTCTCTTCTCCTCTCTCCTCTCTGTCTCTTCTACTCTCTCCTCTGCGTCTCTTCTACTCTCTCCTCTCTGTCTCTTCTACTCTCTCCTCCTCTGCATCTCTTCTACTCTCTTTCCTCTGCATCTCTTCTACTCTCTCTCCTCTGCGTCTCCTCTACTCTCTCCTCTCTGTCTCTTCTACTCTCTCCTCCTCTGCATCTCTTCTACTCTCTCTTCTCTGCATCTCTTCTACTCTCTCTCCTCTGCATCTCTTCTACTCTCTCTCCTCTGTATCTCTTCTACTCTCTCTCCTCTGCGTCTGTTCTACTCTCTCCTCTCTGTCTCTTCTACTCTCTCTCCTCTCTGTCTCTTCTACTCTCTCCTCTGCGTCTCTTCTACTCTCTCCTTTCCCTCTCTCTCTCCTCTGCGTCTCTTCTACTCTCTCCTCTGCATCTCTTCTTCTCTCTCCTCTCCGGCTCTTCTACTCTCTCTTCTGCGGCTCTTCTACTCTCTCTTCTGCGGCTCTTCTACTCTCTCTTCTGCGGCTCTTCTGCTCTCTCTCCTCTGCGGCTCTTCTACTCTCTCTCCTCTGCGGCTCTTCTGCTCTCTCTCCTCTGCGGCTCTTTGCTCTCTCTCCTCTCCGTCTCTTCTGCTCTCTCCTCTGCGTCTCTTCTACTCTCTCTCCTCTGCGTCTCTTCTACTCTCTCCTCTCTGGCTCTTCTACTCTCTCCTCCTCTGCATCTCTTCTACTCTCTCCTCTGCGTCTCTTCTACTCTCTCCTCTTTGTCTCTTCTACTCTCTCCTCCTCTGCATTTTTTCTACTCTCTCTTCTCTGCATCTCTTCTACTCTCTCCTCTTTGTCTCTTCTACTTTCTCTCCTCTGCATCTCTTCTACTCTCTCCTCTCTACTACTCTCTACTCTGTGTCTTTTCTCTCTCCTCACTGTCTCTTCTACTCTCTCCTCTGCGTCTCTTCTCCTCTCTCCTCTCTGTCTCTTCTACTCTCTCCTCTGCGTCTCTTCTACTCTCTCCTCTCTGTCTCTTCTACTCTCTCCTCCTCTGCATCTCTTCTACTCTCTTTCCTCTGCATCTCTTCTACTCTCTCTCCTCTGCGTCTCCTCTACTCTCTCCTCTCTGTCTCTTCTACTCTCTCTCCTCTGCATCTCTTCTACTCTCTCTCCTCTGTATCTCTTCTACTCTCTCTCCTCTGCGTCTGTTCTACTCTCTCCTCTCTGTCTCTTCTACTCTCTCTCCTCTCTGTCTCTTCTACTCTCTCCTCTGCGTCTCTTCTACTCTCTCCTTTCCCTCTCTCTCTCCTCTGCGTCTCTTCTACTCTCTCCTCTGCATCTCTTCTACTCTCTCCTCTCCGGCTCTTCTACTCTCTCCTCTGCGGCTCTTCTACTCTCTCTTCTGCGGCTCTTCTGCTCTCTCCTCTGCGGCTCTTCTACTCTCTCTCCTCTGCGGCTCTTCTGCTCTCTCTCCTCTGCGGCTCTTTGCTCTCTCTCCTCTCCGTCTCTTCTGCTCTCTCCTCTGCGTCTCTTCTACTCTCTCTCCTCTGCGTCTCTTCTACTCTCTCTCCTCTGCGTCTGTTCTACTCTCTCCTCTCTGTCTCTTCTACTCTCTCTCCTCTCTGTCTCTTCTACTCTCTCTCCTCTGCGTCTCTTCTACTCTCTCATCTGCGTCTCTTCTGCTCTCTCTCCTCTGCATCTCTTCTACTCTCTCCTCTGCATCTCTTCTACTCTTTCCTCTCGTCTCTTCTACTCTCTCCTCTGCGTCTCTTCTACTCTCTCCTCTGCGTCTCTTCTACTCTCTCCTCCTATGCATTTTTTCTACTCTCTCTTCTCTGCATCTCTTCTACTCTCTCCTCTTTGTCTCTTCTACTCTCTCTCCTCTGCATCTCTTCTACTCTCTCCTCTCTTCTACTCTCTACTCTGTGTCTCTTCTCTCTCCTCACTGTCTCTTTTACTCTCTCCTCTGCGTCTCTTCTACTCTCTCCTCTCTGTCTCTTCTACTCTCTCCTCCTCTGCATCTCTTCTACTCTCTTTCCTCTGCATCTCTTCTACTCTCTCTCCTCTCTGTCTCTTCTACTCTCTCCTCCTCTGCATCTCTTCTACTCTCTCTTCTCTGCATCTCTTCTACTCTCTCTCCTCTGCATCTATTCTACTCTCTCTCCTCTGTATCTCTTCTACTCTCTCTCCTCTGCGTCTGTTCTACTCTCTCCTCTCTGTCTCTTCTACTCTCTCTTCTCTCTGTCTCTCCTACTCTCTCTCCTCTCTGTCTCTTCTACTCTCTCTCCTCTCTGTCTCTTCTACTCTCTCCTCTGCGTCTCTTCTACTCTCTCCTTTCCCTCTGTCCTCTGCGTCTCTTCTACTCTCTCCTCTGCATCTCTTCTACTCTCTCCTCTCCGGCTCTTTTACTCTCTCCTCTGCGGCTCTTCTACTCTCTCTCCTCTGCGGCTCTTTGCTCTCTCTCCTCTCCGTCTCTTCTGCTCTCTCCTCTGCGTCTCTTCTACTCTCTCTCCTCTGCGTCTCTTCTACTCTCTCCTCTCTGGCTCTTCTACTCTCTCCTCTCTGGCTCTTCTACTCTCTCCTCCTCTGCATCTCTTCTACTCTCTCTCCTCTGCATCTCTTCTACTCTCTCTTCTCTGCATCTCTTCTACTCTCTCTCCTCTGCGTCTGTTCTACTCTCTCCTCTCTGGCTCTTCTACTCTCTCCTCTCTGGCTCTTCTACTCTCTCCTCCTCTGCATCTCTTCTACTCTCTCTCCTCTGCATCTCTTCTACTCTCTCTTCTCTGCATCTCTTCTACTCTCTCCTCTCTGTCTCTTCTACTCTCTCCTCCTCTGCATCTCTTCTACTCTCTTTCCTCTGCATCTCTTCTACTCTCTCTCCTCTCTGTCTCTTCTACTCTCTCCTCCTCTGCATCTCTTCTACTCTCTCTTCTCTGCATCTCTTCTACTCTCTCTCCTCTGCATCTATTCTACTCTCTCTCCTCTGTATCTCTTCTACTCTCTCTCCTCTGCGTCTGTTCTACTCTCTCCTCTCTGTCTCTTCTACTCTCTCTTCTCTCTGTCTCTCCTACTCTCTCTCCTCTCTGTCTCTTCTACTCTCTCTCCTCTCTGTCTCTTCTACTCTCTCCTCTGCGTCTCTTCTACTCTCTCCTTTCCCTCTGTCCTCTGCGTCTCTTCTACTCTCTCCTCTGCATCTCTTCTACTCTCTCCTCTCCGGCTCTTTTACTCTCTCCTCTGCGGCTCTTCTACTCTCTCTCCTCTGCGGCTCTTTGCTCTCTCTCCTCTCCGTCTCTTCTGCTCTCTCCTCTGCGTCTCTTCTACTCTCTCTCCTCTGCGTCTCTTCTACTCTCTCCTCTCTGGCTCTTCTACTCTCTCCTCTCTGGCTCTTCTACTCTCTCCTCCTCTGCATCTCTTCTACTCTCTCTCCTCTGCATCTCTTCTACTCTCTCTTCTCTGCATCTCTTCTACTCTCTCTCCTCTGCGTCTGTTCTACTCTCTCCTCTCTGGCTCTTCTACTCTCTCCTCTCTGGCTCTTCTACTCTCTCCTCCTCTGCATCTCTTCTACTCTCTCTCCTCTGCATCTCTTCTACTCTCTCTTCTCTGCATCTCTTCTACTCTCTCTCCTCTGCGTCTGTTCTACTCTCTCCTCTCTGTCTCTTCTACTCTCTCTCCTCTCTGTCTCTTCTACTCTCTCTCCTCTGCGTCTCTTCTACTCTCTCATCTGCGTCTCTTCTGCTCTCTCTCCTCTGCATCTCTTCTACTCTCTCCTCTGCATCTCTTCTACTCTCTCCTCTCGTCTCTTCTACTCTCTCCTCTGCGTCTCTTCTACTCTCTCCTCCTATGCATTTTTTCTACTCTCTCTTCTCTGCATCTCTTCTACTCTCTCCTCTTTGTCTCTTCTACTCTCTCTCCTCTGCATCTCTTCTACTCTCTCCTCTCTTCTACTCTCTACTTTGTGTCTCTTCTCTCTCCTCACTGTCTCTTTTACTCTCTCCTCTGCGTCTCTTCTACTCTCTCCTCTCTGTCTCTTCTACTCTCTCCTCCTCTGCATCTCTTCTACTCTCTCTTCTCTGCATCTCTTCTACTCTCTCTCCTCTGCATCTATTCTACTCTCTCTCCTCTGTATCTCTTCTACTCTCTCTCCTCTGCGTCTGTTCTACTCTCTCCTCTCTGTCTCTTCTACTCTCTCTCCTCTCTGTCTCTTCTACTCTCTCTCCTCTCTGTCTCTTCTACTCTCTCCTCTGCGTCTCTTCTACTCTCTCCTTTCCCTCTCTCTCTCCTCTGCATCTCTTCTACTCTCTCCTCTGCATCTCTTCTACTCTCTCCTCTCCGGCTCTTCTACTCTCTCCTCTGCGGCTCTTCTACTCTCTCTTCTGCGGCTCTTCTGCTCTCTCTCCTCTGCGGCTCTTCTGCTCTCTCTCCTCTGCGGCTCTTCTACTCTCTCTCCTCTGCGGCTCTTCTGCTCTCTCTCCTCTGCGGCTCTTTGCTCTCTCTCCTCTGCGGCTCTTTGCTCTCTCTCCTCTCCGTCTCTTCTGCTCTCTCCTCTGCGTCTCTTCTACTCTCTCTCCTCTGCGTCTCTTCTACTCTCTCTCCTCTGCGTCTCTTCTACTCTCTCCTCTCTGGCTCTTCTACTCTCTCCTCCTCTGCATCTCTTCTACTCTCTCTCCTCTGCGTCTCTTCTACTCTCTCTCCTCTCTGTCTCTTCTACTCTCTCTCCTCTGCGTCTCTTCTACTCTCTCATCTGCGTCTCTTCTGCTCTCTCTCCTCTGCATCTCTTCTACTCTCTCTCCTCTGTGTCTGTTCTACTCTCTCCTCTCTGTCTCTTCTACTCTCTCTCCTCTCTGTCTCTTCTACTCTCTCTCCTCTCTGTCTCTTCTACTCTCTCTCCTCTGCGTCTCTTCTACTCTCTCATCTGCGTCTCTTCTGCTCTCTCTCCTCTGCATCTCTTTCTACTCTCTCCTCTGCATCTCTTCTACTCTTTCCTCTCTTCTCTTCTACTCTCTCCTCTGCGTCTCTTCTACTCTCTCCTCTTTGTCTCTTCTACTCTCTCCTCCTCTGCATTTTTTCTACTCTCTCTTCTCTGCATCTCTTCTACTCTCTCCTCTTTGTCTCTTCTACTCTCTCTCCTCTGCATCTCTTCTACTCTCTCCTACTCTCTACTCTGTGTCTCTTCTCTCTCCTCACTGTCTCTTCTACTCTCTCCTCTGCGTCTCTTCTCCTCTCTCCTCTCTGTCTCTTCTACTCTCTCCTCTGCGTCTCTTCTACTCTCTCCTCTCTGTCTCTTCTACTCTCTCCTCCTCTGCATCTCTTCTACTCTCTCTTCTCTGCATCTCTTCTACTCTCTCTCCTCTGCATCTATTCTACTCTCTCTCCTCTGTATCTCTTCTACTCTCTCTCCTCTGCGGCTCTTCTTCTCTCTCTCCTCTGCGTCTGTTCTACTCTCTCCTCTCTGTCTCTTCTACTCTCTCTCCTCTCTGTCTCTTCTACTCTCTCTCCTCTCTGTCTCTTCTACTCTCTCTCCTCTCTGTCTCTTCTACTCTCTCCTCTGCGTCTCTTCTACTCTCTCCTTTCCCTCTCTCTCTCCTCTGCGGCTCTTCTACTCTCTCTTCTGCGGCTCTTCTACTCTCTCTTCTGCGGCTCTTCTACGCTCTCTTCTGCGGCTCTTCTGCTCTCTCTCCTCTGCGGCTCTTCTGCTGTCTCTCCTCTGCGGCTCTTCTGCTCTCTCTCCTCTGTGTCTCTTCTACTCTCTCTCCTCTGCGGCTCTTTGCTCTCTCTCCTCTGCGGCTCTTTGCTCTCTCTCCTCTCCATCTCTTCTACTCTCTCCTCTGCGTCTCTTCTACTCTCTCTCCTCTGCATCTCTTCTACTCTCTCTCCTCTGCGTCTGTTCTACTCTCTCCTCTCTGTCTCTTCTACTCTCTCTCCTCTCTGTCTCTTCTACTCTCTCTCCTCTGCGTCTCTTCTACTCTCTCATCTGCGTCTCTTCTGCTCTCTCTCCTCTGCGTCTCTTCTACTCTCTCTCCTCTGCATCTCTTCTACTCTCTCCTCTCTGGCTCTTCTACTCTCTCTCCTCTGCATCTCTTCTACTCTCTCTCCTCTGCATCTCTTCAACTCTCTCTCCTCTGCGTCTGTTCTACTCTCTCCTCTCTGTCTCTTCTACTCTCTCTCCTCTCTGTCTCTTCTACTCTCTCTCCTCTGCGTCTCTTCTACTCTCTCTCCTCTGCGTCTCTTCTACTCTCTCATCTGCGTCTCTTCTGCTCTCTCTCCTCTGCATCTCTTCTACTATCTCTCCTCTCGTCTCTTCTACTCTCTCCTCTGTGTCTCTTTTACTCTCTCTTCTCCAGCTCTTCTACTCTCTCTCCTCTGCGTCTCTTCTACTCTCTCATCTGCGTCTCTTCTGCTCTCTCTCCTCTGCATCTCTTCTACTATCTCTCCTCTCGTCTCTTCTACTCTCTCCTCTGTGTCTCTTTTACTCTCTCTTCTCCAGCTCTTCTACTCTCTCTCCTCTGCGTCTCTTCTACTCTCTCCTCTGCGTCTCTTCTACTCTCTCCTCTGCGTCTCTTCTACTCTCTCTTCTGCGGCTCTTCTACTCTCTCCTCTCCGGCTCTTCTACTCTCTCCTCTCCGGCTCTTCTACTCTCTCCTCTCCGGCTCTTCTACTCTCTCCTCTCCGGCTCTTCTACTCTCTCCTCTCCGGCTCTTCTACTCTCTCCTCTGCGTTTCTTCTACTCTCTCTCCTCTGCGTTTCTTCTACTCTCTCTCCTCTGCGTCTCTTCTACTCTCTCCTCTCCGTCTCTTCTGCTCTCTCTCCTCTGCGTCTCTTCTACTCTCTCTCCTCTCGTCTCTTCTACTCTCTCTCCTCTGCGTCTCTTCTACTCTCTCTCCTCTGCGTCTCTTCTACTCTCTCTCCTCTGCGTCTCTTCTACTCTCTCTCCTCTGCGTCTCTTCTACTCTCTCTCCTCTGCGTCTCTTCTGCTCTCTCTCCTCTGCATCTCTTCTACTCTCTCTCCTCTGCGTCTCTTCTACTCTCTCCTCTGTGTCTCTTTTACTCTCTCCTCTCCAGCTCCTCTACTCTCTCTCCTCTCCGGCTCTTCTACTCTCTCCTCTGCATCTCTTCTACTCTCTCCTCTGCATCTCTTCTACTCTCTCCTCTCGTCTCTTCTACTCTCTCTTCTCTGCGTCTCTTCTACTCTCTCTCCTTTGCGTCTATCCTACTCTCTCTCCTCTCGTCTCTTCTACTCTCTCTTCTCTGCGTCTCTTCTACTCTCTCTCCTTTGCGTCTATCCTACTCTTTCTCCTCTGCGTCTCTTCTATTCTCTCTCCTCTGCGGCTCTTCTACTCTCTCTCCTCTGCGGCTCTTCTACTCTCTCTCCTCTGCGGCTCTTCTACTCTCTCTCCTTTGCGGCTCTTCTACTCTCTCTCCTCTGCGTCTCTACTACTCTCTCATCTGCGTCTCTAAAACTCTCTCTCCTCTGCGGCTATTCTACTCTCTCTCCTTTGCGTCTATCCTACTCTCTCTCCTCTCGTCTCTTCTACTCTCTCTTCTCTGCGTCTCTTCTACTCTCTCTCCTTTGCGTCTATCCTACTCTTTCTCCTCTGCGTCTCTTCTATTCTCTCTCCTCTGCGGCTCTTCTACTCTCTCTCCTCTGCGGCTCTTCTACTCTCTCTCCTCTGCGGCTCTTCTACTCTCTCTCCTTTGCGTCTATCCTACTCTTTCTCCTCTGCGTCTCTTCTATTCTCTCTCCTCTGCGGCTCTTCTACTCTCTCTCCTCTGCGTTTCTTCTACTCTCTCTCCTCTGCGTCTCTTCTACTCTCTCCTCTCCGTCTCTTCTGCTCTCTCTCCTCTGCGTCTCTTCTACTCTCTCTCCTCACGTCTCTTCTACTCTCTCTCCTCTGCGTCTCTTCTACTCTCTCTCCTCTGCGTCTCTTCTACTCTCTCTCCTCTGCGTCTCTTCTACTCTCTCTCCTCTGCGTCTCTTCTACTCTCTCTCCTCTGCGTCTCTTCTGCTCTCTCTCCTCTGCATCTCTTCTACTCTCTCTCCTCTGCGTCTCTTCTACTCTCTCCTCTGTGTCTCTTTTACTCTCTCCTCTCCAGCTCCTCTACTCTCTCTCCTCTCCGGCTCTTCTACTCTCTCCTCTGCATCTCTTCTACTCTCTCCTCTGCATCTCTTCTACTCTCTCCTCTCGTCTCTTCTACTCTCTCTTCTCTGCGTCTCTTCTACTCTCTCTCCTTTGCGTCTATCCTACTCTCTCTCCTCTCGTCTCTTCTACTCTCTCTTCTCTGCGTCTCTTCTACTCTCTCTCCTTTGCGTCTATCCTACTCTCTCTCCTCTCGTCTCTTCTACTCTCACTTCTCTGCGTCTCTTCTACTCTCTCTCCTTTGCGTCTATCCTACTCTTTCTCCTCTGCGTCTCTTCTATTCTCTCTCCTCTGCGGCTCTTCTACTCTCTCTCCTCTGCGGCTCTTCTACTCTCTCTCCTCTGCGGCTCTTCTACTCTCTCTCCTTTGCGTCTATCCTACTCTTTCTCCTCTGCGTCTCTTCTATTCTCTCTCCTCTGCGGCTCTTCTACTCACTCTCCTCTGCGGCTCTTCTACTCTCTCCTCTGCGTCTCTTCTATTCTCTCTCCTCTGCGTCTCTTCTACTCTCTCTTCTCTCGTCTCTTCTACTCTCTCTCCTCTGCGTCTCTTCTACTCTCTCTCCTCTGCGTCTTTTCTACTCTCTCTCCTCTGCGTCTCTTCTACTCTCTCTCCTCTGCGTCTCTTCTACTCTCTCTCCTCTGCGTCTCTTCTGCTCTCTCTCCTCTGCATCTCTTCTACTCTCTCTCCTCTGCGTCTCTTCTACTCTCTCCTCTGTGTCTCTTTTACTCTCTCCTCTCCAGCTCCTCTACTCTCTCTCCTCTCCGGCTCTTCTACTCTCTCCTCTGCATCTCTTCTACTCTCTCCTCTGCATCTCTTCTACTCTCTCCTCTCGTCTCTTCTACTCTCTCTTCTCTGCGTCTCTTCTACTCTCTCTCCTTTGCGTCTATCCTACTCTCTCTCCTCTCGTCTCTTCTACTCTCTCTTCTCTGCGTCTCTTCTACTCTCTCTCCTTTGCGTCTATCCTACTCTTTCTCCTCTGCGTCTCTTCTATTCTCTCTCCTCTGCGGCTCTTCTACTCTCTCTCCTCTGCGGCTCTTCTACTCTCTCTCCTCTGCGGCTCTTCTACTCTCTCTCCTTTGCGGCTCTTCTACTCTCTCTCCTCTGCGTCTCTACTACTCTCTCATCTGCGTCTCTACTACTCTCTCTCCTCTGCGGCTATTCTACTCTCTCTCCTTTGCGTCTATCCTACTCTCTCTCCTCTCGTCTCTTCTACTCTCTCTTCTCTGCGTCTCTTCTACTCTCTCTCCTTTGCGTCTATCCTACTCTTTCTCCTCTGCGTCTCTTCTATTCTCTCTCCTCTGCGGCTCTTCTACTCTCTCTCCTCTGCGGCTCTTCTACTCTCTCTCCTCTGCGTCTCTTCTACTCTCTCTCCTCTGCGTCTCTTCTGCTCTCTCTCCTCTGCATCTCTTCTACTCTCTCTCCTCTGCGTCTCTTCTACTCTCTCCTCTGTGTCTCTTTTACTCTCTCCTCTCCAGCTCCTCTACTCTCTCTCCTCTCCGGCTCTTCTACTCTCTCCTCTGCATCTCTTCTACTCTCTCCTCTGCATCTCTTCTACTCTCTCTTCTCTGCGTCTCTTCTACTCTCTCTTCTCTGCGTCTCTTCTACTCTCTCTCCTTTGCGTCTATCCTACTCTCTCTCCTCTCGTCTCTTCTACTCTCTCTTCTCTGCGTCTCTTCTACTCTCTCTCCTTTGCGTCTATCCTACTCTTTCTCCTCTGCGTCTCTTCTATTCTCTCTCCTCTGCGGCTCTTCTACTCTCTCTCCTCTGCGGCTCTTCTACTCTCTCTCCTCTGCGGCTCTTCTACTCTCTCTCCTTTGCGGCTCTTCTACTCTCTCTCCTCTGCGTCTCTACTACTCTCTCATCTGCGTCTCTACTACTCTCTCTCCTCTGCGGCTATTCTACTCTCTCTCCTCTCGTCTCTTCTACTCTCTCTCCTCTGCGTCTCTTCTACTCTCTCTCCTCTGCGTCTCTTCTACTCTCTCTCCTCTGCGTCTCTTCTACTCTCTCTCCTCTGCGTCTCTTCTACTCTCTCTCCTCTGCGTCTCTTCTACTCTCTCTCCTCTGCGTCTCTTCTGCTCTCTCTCCTCTGCATCTCTTCTACTCTCTCTCCTCTGCGTCTCTTCTACTCTCTCCTCTGTGTCTCTTTTACTCTCTCCTCTCCAGCTCCTCTACTCTCTCTCCTCTCCGGCTCTTCTACTCTCTCCTCTGCATCTCTTCTACTCTCTCCTCTGCATCTCTTCTACTCTCTCCTCTCGTCTCTTCTACTCTCTCTTCTCTGCGTCTCTTCTACTCTCGCTCCTTTGCGTCTATCCTACTCTCTCTCCTCTCGTCTCTTCTACTCTCTCTTCTCTGCATCTCTTCTACTCTCTCTCCTTTGCGTCTATCCTACTCTTTCTCCTCTGCGTCTCTTCTATTCTCTCTCCTCTGCGGCTCTTCTACTCTCTCTCCTCTGCGGCTCTTCTACTCTCTCTCCTCTGCGGCTCTTCTACTCTCTCTCCTTTGCGGCTCTTCTACTCTCTCTCCTCTGCGTCTCTACTACTCTCTCATCTGCGTCTCTACTACTCTCTCTCCTCTGCGGCTATTCTACTCTCTCTCCTCTCCGGCTCTTCTGCTCTCTCTCCTCTCCGGCTCTTCTGCTCTCTCTCCTCTCCGGCTCTTCTTTTCCTCTCTCCTCTCCGTCTCTTTTTTTCCTGTTTCTTCCCTGCACCTCTGCTGCTCTCACGTTTGCTATGCACCAGCTCAGTGTCTCCTCTTCCTCCTCCGTGCCTCCTCCTCCTGTGACCCCCCCGCCCCCCCATGTGCTGCATCTTCCTCAGCTCCTTCTCTCCCTGTTCTCAGGTTGCGGTCTCCCGGCGGGACTGGCAGAGATAGAGATGATAGAGCGCGCTCGGGAGAAGCGTGCATGGGAGGCCACTCTGCCCCCTCTGAGTGACCTCTCCCAGCTGGAGACGAGGAGGAAGATGATGGATGAGCATGAGAGGATGGAGTGGGCCTTAAGGGAGCAGGACATCGAAAAGTAGGTGGTAGGCTTGTGACAGTTGCTGATAGGGACGGCATTTAAGTGACTTTCCCCCCACTGCTGCGCCCACCATTACTTTATTGTGTGTCTGCTTGGAACCTCCTTCCAGCTGTGCGATGCAGAACCAGCGTCCATGCTGAAACCGAAGAACACTAAACCTCAAACAGCTGTCTCTGAGTGGAGATGCTGATTCTGCACTTTGCTAACCCGAGCTTCGCTCTGATGCTTTGCAGCGCAGCTGGCAGAATCTTTCCAGAGAGATTTATGTTGCGATTGCGGACGCTAAAACGTGATTCTCTCAGTGAGCTCATTATGGTGACACTCCGGGATCTGAGTACGTGTTCGCTGCCCGCGTGTTCTGGCTTCATTGGCAGCAAAAGGGTTAATCTCTGCGTGGGCTATATGGGTGTGTGTGTTTCCGGCTTTAGGCTTCAGGAGGCTCGGATTGAGATGCTGAAGCTGCTGCTGCAGCAGCGACAGGAGTCGCAGAGCGTGATGGACGAGAAGCGGCTGGACGCGCGTCTGTCTAAACTTCAGACAGAAAAAGAAGGGCGAATCAAAGAAATCCGCGAAGAGCACATTAAAGGTAAATGGGGGGAGGGGCGCAGGAGACAGAGCATCCGTGAGTCAGGAAGAAAGGAAAAGCAGAGATCTTAAACATGTAGGGGCATACTGGAGCTATTATATAAGACACCATACAGCACCACAAGAAAATACCACTTAGTAAGTATGGCCCACTGCCAGAACTAGGGCCAAACTGAACTAATGAATTGCCCCAATACAATAAAATAATGCTCCATTCAGTGAAACCCAAATGATTTCACTGTAATGTATGTTGAGGCCATGCTCTTTGCTAGAGATATATCTTGCTAAGTGGCGCTCGAGGAGCAACAAGGTTAAAGGGAGTGCCGGCTGTCTGCATAGAAATAGATGAGTAGAGAGTATAAGGAACCACACGGCAGGATTCTCACATCCCAGCTTGTGCATTGCCCCTGATCGTATCTCCATCGGATCCCCAGCGATCAGGAAGATGACCCATAAGATGAGCAACGTAGAAGGCAAGCTGGAGAGACGGGACGTCATCCAGGAGTACACAGACTACGCCTCCCAGACTTATGCCCCCCTGTCCCGTGTCGGCTACTTCCCAGACCGCTACTCCGAGCACAACGTGGTGAAAAGCCCTTTCCTGAGCTCGTACCAAGGTGAGGCTGACACTGCTGAGGTTCTACCATCTTCACGTCGATCAGTATGTGACACCCAAGCGGGCCTCGGTAATAATCAACAACACATCACAACATTCAAAACGTCATCACAATAGGTACCGAGCTCATTCATTTAGTGACACGTCTTGTGTGAGTGAAAACGCTTTCATATTGGTTCATCAAAGTCCATACATCCAACACAAAACCCTGCACGGTATTAGGTTGTAAGTGTGCAAGTGTACAGTAAATGCCGGCTCACTAAACCTCTGATTAAGGACCTGATCTCATAATGCCCTGTGCTTTCTGCATAGGAGGAGAGTAGAATGTGGCCCAGCTCACACAGACCTGTGCTGAGTCTGATATCCCTCAGTAAATCCTGTGGGCCTTATTGTACTGCACCACCTACTGCCTTTCCCATGAATACACCACACTCGGAGCTACATTGTTGGGTTTGGCCAGAGCTAAAAAGGGGTCTATTTATCAAAGCCTCCAACATACAAAACTGGGGCAAAGTTCTAGCAAATAATTGCCCCAGATTCCCAATCCAACACAATTGGAAGCAATGGTTTTTTTTTCCTGTGATAAATGTGGAGCAGTTTGATTGTTTTTTTGTTGCACCCGTTTTGTTACCAGCTTTAAAGATGGCCCGGGCATACTGGAGTATTTTGCCACAACATTACCGTTGAATCCTACGGAAACTGTGTGATACTCTGAGGCATTCTTGGGTATGTTGAAGAATCTGGGAAATCTCCCAAGTATCCCACTCCTAACACCAAGAAAACCTTGAAGATCTCACTTTGTTCCTCAGGAACCAAATGTAAAATATTTCCACCAAAAGTGAGACAAATGAGTTAAGTAAATATATACACTAGATTGTAAGATACCTAGGCTAGGGATTCAGTAAATTCTGCTATATACAGTGTCATATACACTGACCTTGCTATGTACACTTCCATTACTATAAATAATAGTCTGTAATTGACGGTATAATATATGCCAATGGGTGGAGCTTATAACCCGCTAAAACCTAATCCAGCCAACTCACCCCTTGTCACCCGGTTTTGCCCAGGGCTACTGGACTTGGAAGCGAACCTCCCGGACTTTGTCACCCAGCCCCGTATCCGGGTCCCCAAACCCAGAGTTACCACCAAGGACGGCTTCCTGATACACTCGGCGCTGCTGGACCGGGAGCTGGAAGAAGTCTACCAGGTGGGGAGAACATGGGGTTATTTCTCCTGGCCTTGAAGATATAGAGATCATCAATGTGACTCAGTTCAGCGCCCATCCTATTATTCTGTACAATTTACCTCTTTTTAGCACGATTGTGCTAACCCTAAAGCAACAACACTCCACCCACCCACCAAGGCAAAAAAGAGGTCACAGCATGGCTTGACAGCTCATGTTGTGTTGATCCATTTCTAACTGTTCATTTTTCCGTAATCTTTTGCTGAGATTTCACCTCTTTTTAGTATTGAATGGAATCGGCTGTTACCATGGCGACCGCTGTCATCTTCACCAGTATGAATGGCAGCTGACATTTTTACCTCCCGGGGAGGAACATTTTAGCAACGGATGTCTGCAGAATTCAACTACAATATTTAAAAATTGCGGGATTGCTAAAAAGTGCAACTGAATGACTTTGGATTGTGAAAAAGGGAAGGATGCGTGTATTTTTATGGTGAATAGAGGGGGGTCGTTGCTTTAAAGGAGACCAGCAAATGTAGAGTAGGACAAGGAATGACTCCGAGTTAATGCAGCCAACCCCTGAATATGGCTCCAAGTTATCACGAATAGCACTGAAAAGGTTCAATGGCCTCCTCTCTGCCCAGCGCTGAAATGCACAGAATATAACCTAGGACAGAAATAGACAGCACTCACAATAGCATACGTGAAATTTAAATTGCTGCAGCGTGGAACAAGGAAGAACCCTGTGTCCTCCACAACAGGAGGTACCGAAAAATGCTCCCAGCACTCGTAAAAGACAAAAGAAAATGGGTATAAGCCAAAATAGTTTAATGAGAAACAGAACACATACCACCAAGGGGCAAGGGAACAATATAGCAAAAATATGTATGTTCCCTTACCCCTCGGTGGTACAGTATGTGTTCTGTTTCTTTTGTCTTTTCTGAGTGCTGGGAAAAACATTTTTTGTACAGAATATGATGTTTTAATGTAAAAATCAATGGAGTTCCCCTAATTAGAGTTTCTTGGGTTGCAGCATATTTCCTTGTACCAAAGTGAGTGAAGGGTTGAGCTGGGATCCCGAAATGTAGCAAATAAAGCAATCAGGATCCGGGCTACACAGAAAGAGGGGTGCTATTTTAATTAGCTTCACTTGTCAGCCCCATAAAGTGTTGGTAACTGCTCTAACACTGAAGGGTGACTGGTCCAGCTGAGGCTAGGGGGGCTCTCTCTCTCTATCTCGCTGCTGCCAAGCGCCCCATGTTACATTGTTGCCATTTAGTAAAGTGTCCGGCTGAGCTGCAAAGGAGGCACGCGATACTTTTTGCCACTTCTCTGTTGAGCTAAACGCCGGCAGCCAGTTAGAGCTGCGCTGTGATTCACACCGCGTTATTATTACCATCTTCACTTTCGCTATTCGCTAGAACGGTCAGGCAGGAAATTGATACTTATTGCCACCTCTCTGAGTTCCTTGTAGGCAGCCAGTTAGAGCTGGGCAGTGATCACACAGCTTGACCGTTTATCAGCTCTCTTTACAGACGCTCAGTAATGACCATATGGCAACACACTGTGACCATTTTATAGTGCTTTATGGGGTTCCATGGTTAATAGGCTCTCCAGGAGTAATCGCTGTTTATTTACATATCCACTCATAAACTGTATAGCCACTATAAAATCATATAAGTGGCGAATTGGATGAGCTTCTATACAGCAGATACAAGTATATGATACTGGTTTACTATTTATAGCCAGCATTGTGGCAGTGGGTGTTACTTGCATATCTACCGCACCAATTTTGGTCCTTTATTGGTAGATTTTTTTCACCTGCCCTTTCAGGGAAAGGGATGTGTAAGCCTCTCCCAGCAGCCAGTCAGGGAGACAGCCGCGCCTCCTGCGCTTTTATTATTTTATATATTCGCGCATTGTCACTTAATTCACTCCGCGTGTGCCGGTTTTTATTATTGGTGTTAATAGCCTGGGTGTGCACCATTAAATGTACTTTCTTTAGATGTCCCAGTGACCTTGAGTCCGCGGTTCCTCTATACGATGTGGTAGGTGCTTCCTGCCAGTGCTATGTGAAAGCTGATGATATGATTGTGTGTCCTCTCTCCCAGGCCCTCATGGAGAAGAAAAACAAATCCCCGTTGCCTGAGAAGCCCCTTCGCTTCCTGCATAAGATAGTGAGGCCCGTCCCTCGGCCTGCAACCCCCGAAGTGGAGGTGGCTCCTGAGGTGAGCCGGCAGCACACACGGTTATCTCTCCTTACTACAGAGCAGCTTCCTAGTCTCCTCAAGGCTGGCTCCTTTCCAGCTCACTGGCCTCCGCCATTAAAATGTAACGGCTCTGTGCCCCTTCCGCTTATCCCTACGCTCCCCCTCCTCTCTCTGCCTTCCTCTCTCCCCCTGATCCCTACGTTCCCCCTCCTCTCTCTGCCTTCCTCTCTCCCCCTGATCCCTACGTTCCCCCTCCTCTCTCTGCCTTCCTCTCTCCCCCTGATCCCTACGTTCCCCCTCCTCTCTCTGCCTTCCTCTCTCCCCCTGATCCCTACGTTCCCCCTCCTCTCTCTGCCTTCCTCTCTCCCCCTGATCCCTACGCTCCCCCTCCTCTCTCTGCCTTCCTCTCTCCCCCTGATCCCTACGTTCCCCCTCCTCTCTCCCCCTGATCCCTACGTTCCCCCTCCTCTCTCTGCCTTCCTCTCTCCCCCTGATCCCTTCGCTCCCCCTCCTCTCTCTGCCTTCCTCTCTCCCCCTGATCCCTACGTTCCCCCTCCTCTCTCCCCCTGATCCCTTCGCTCCCCCTCCTCTCTCTGCCTTCCTCTCTCCCCCTGATCCCTACGCTCCCCCTCCTCTCTCTGCCTTCCTCTCTCCCCCTGATCCCTACGTTCCCCCTCCTCTCTCTGCCATACTCTCTCCCCCTGACCCTACGTTCCCCCACCTCTCTCTGCCTTCCTCTCTCCCCCTGATCCCTACGTTCCCCCTCCTCTCTCTGCCTTCCTCTCTCCCCCTGATCCCTACGTTCCCCCTCCTCTCTCTGCCTTCCTCTCTCCCCCTGATCCCTACGTTCCCCCTCCTCTCTCCCCCTGATCCCTACGTTCCCCCTCCTCTCTCTGCCTTCCTCTCTCCCCCTGATCCCTACGTTCCCCCTCCTCTCTCCCCCTGATCCCTACGTTCCCCCTCCTCTCTCTGCCTTCCTCTTTCCCCCTGATCCCTACGTTCCCCCTCCTCTCTCCCCCTGATCCCTTCGCTCCCCCTCCTCTCTCTGCCTTCCTCTCTCCCCCTGATCCCTACGCTCCCCTCCTCTCTCTGCCTTCCTCTCTCCCCCTGATCCCTACGCTCCCCTCCTCTCTCTGCCTTCCTCTCTCCCCCTGATCCCTGCGCTCCCCCTCCTCTCTCTGCCTTCCTCTCTCCCCCTGATCCCTACGTTCCCCCTCCTCTCTCTGCCCTCCTCTCTCCCCCTGATCCCTACGCTCCCCCTCCTCTCTCTGCCTTCCTCTCTCCCCCTGATCCCTGCGCTCCCCCTCCTCTCTCTGCCTTCCTCTCTCCCCCTGATCCCTACGCTCCCCCTCCTCTCTCTGCCTTCCTCTCTCCCCCTGATCCCTACGCTCCCCCTCCTCTCTCTGCCTTCCTCTCTCCCCCTGATCCCTACGTTCCCCCTCCTCTCTCTGCCTTCCTCTCTCCCCCTGATCCCTACGTTCCCCCTCCTCTCTCCCCCTGATCCCTATGCTCCCCCTCCTCTCTCCCCCTGATCCCTATGCTCCCCCTCCTCTCTCTGCCTTCCTCTCTCCCCCTGATCCCTACGTTCCCCCTCCTCTCTCTGCCTTCCTCTCTCCCCCTGATCCCTACGCTCCCCCTCCTCTCTCTGCCTTCCTCTCTCCCCCTGATCCCTATGCTCCCCCTCCTCTCTCTGCCTTCCTCTCTCCCCCTGATCCCTACGTTCCCCCTCCTCTCTCTGCCTTCCTCTCTCCCCCTGATCCCTACGTTCCCCCTCCTCTCTCTGCCCTCCTCTCTCCCCCTGATCCCTACGCTCCCCCTCCTCTCTCTGCCTTCCTCTCTCCCCCTGATCCCTACGTTCCCCCTCCTCTCTCTGCCTTCCTCTCTCCCCCTGATCCCTGCGTTCCCCCTCCTCTCTCTGCCCTCCTCTCTCCCCCTGATCCCTACGCTCCCCCTCCTCTCTCTGCCTTCCTCTCTCCCCCTGATCCCTACGTTCCCCCTCCTCTCTCTGCCTTCCTCTCTCCCCCTGATCCCTATGCTCCCCCTCCTCTCTCTGCCTTCCTCTCTCCCCCTGATCCCTACGTTCCCCCTCCTCTCTCTGCCTTCCTCTCTCCCCCTGATCCCTACGTTCCCCCTCCTCTCTCTGCCTTCCTCTCTCCCCCTGATCCCTACGTTCCCCCTCCTCTCTCTGCCTTCCTCTCTCCCCCTGATCCCTACGTTCCCCCTCCTCTCTCTGCCTTCCTCTCTCCCCCTGATCCCTACGCTCCCCCTCCTCTCTCTGCCTTCCTCTCTCCCCCTGATCCCTATGCTCCCCCTCCTCTCTCTGCCTTCCTCTCTCCCCCTGATCCCTATGCTCCCCCTCCTCTCTCTGCCTTCCTCTCTCCCCCTGATCCCTACGTTCCCCCTCCTCTCTCTGCCTTCCTCTCTCCCCCTGATCCCTACACTCCCCCTCCTCTCTCTGCCTTCCACTCTCCCCCTGATCCCTACGCTCCCCCTCCTCTCTCTGCCTTCCTCTCTCCCCCTGATCCCTACGTTCCCCCTCCTCTCTCCCCCTGATCCCTACGTTCCCCCTCCTCTCTCTGCCTTCCTCTCTCCCCCTGATCCCTACGTTCCCCCTCCTCTCTCCCCCTGATCCCTTCGCTCCCCCTCCTCTCTCTGCCTTCCTCTCTCCCCCTGATCCCTGCGCTCCCCCTCCTCTCTCTGCCTTCCTCTCTCCCCCTGATCCCTGCGCTCCCCCTCCTCTCTCTGCCTTCCTCTCTCCCCCTGATCCCTACGTTCCCCCTCCTCTCTCCCCCTGATCCCTACGTTCCCCCTCCTCTCTCTGCCTTCCTCTCTCCCCCTGATCCCTACGTTCCCCCTCCTCTCTCTGCCTTCCTCTCTCCCCCTGATCCCTACGTTCCCCCTCCTCTCTCTGCCTTCCTCTCTCCCCCTGATCCCTACGTTCCCCCTCCTCTCTCCCCCTGATCCCTTCGCTCCCCCTCCTCTCTCTGCCTTCCTCTCTCCCCCTGATCCCTACGTTCCCCCTCCTCTCTCTGCCTTCCTCTCTCCCCCTGATCCCTACGTTCCCCCTCCTCTCTCTGCCTTCCTCTCTCCCCCTGATCCCTGCGCTCCCCTCCTCTCTCTGCCTTCCTCTCTCCCCCTGATCCCTACGTTCCCCCTCCTCTCTCCCCCTGATCCCTTCGCTCCCCCTCCTCTCTCTGCCTTCCTCTCTCCCCCTGATCCCTACGTTCCCCCTCCTCTCTCTGCCTTCCTCTCTCCCCCTGATCCCTACGTTCCCCCTCCTCTCTCTGCCTTCCTCTCTCCCCCTGATCCCTACGCTCCCCCTCCTCTCTCTGCCTTCCTCTCTCCCCCTGATCCCTACGTTCCCCCTCCTCTCTCTGCCTTCCTCTCTCCCCCTGATCCCTGCGCTCCCCCTCCTCTCTCTGCCTTCCTCTCTCCCCCTGATCCCTACGTTCCCCTCCTCTCTCTGCCTTCCTCTCTCCCCCTGATCCCTACGTTCCCCTCCTCTCTCTGCCCTTCTCTCTCTGCCTTCACTCTCCTCCCTGACCCCCCAAGTCCCCCTCCTCTCTCTGCCCTACTCTCTCCCCCTGATCCCTACGTTCCCCCTCCTCTCTCAGCCTTCCTCTCTCCCCCTGATCCCTGCGCTCCCCCTCCTCTCTCTGCCTTCCTCTCTCCCCCTGATCCCTACGTTCCCCCTCCTCTCTCCCCCTGATCCCTTCGCTCCCCCTCCTCTCTCTGCCCTACTCTCTCCCCCTGATCCCTACGTTCCCCCTCCTCTCTCTGCCTTCCTCTCTCCCCCTGATCCCTACGCTCCCCTCCTCTCTCTGCCTTCCTCTCTCCCCCTGATCCCTTCGCTCCCCCTCCTCTCTCTGCCTTCCTCTCTCCCCCTGATCCCTACGTTCCCCCTCCTCTCTCTGCCTTCCTCTCTCCCCCTGATCCCTACGTTCCCCCTCCTCTCTCTGCCCTACTCTCTCCCCCTGATCCCTACGTTCCCCCTCCTCTCTCAGCCTTCCTCTCTCCCCCTGATCCCTACGTTCCCCCTCCTCTCTCTGCCTTCCTCTCTCCCCCTGATCCCTACGTTCCCCCTCCTCTCTCTGCCTTCCTCTCTCCCCCTGATCCCTACGCTCCCCCTCATCTCTCTGCCTTCCTCTCTCCCCCTGATCCCTACGTTCCCCCTCCTCTCTCCCCCTGATCCCTACGCTCCCCCTCCTCTCTCTGCCTTCCTCTCTCCCCCTGATCCCTATGCTCCCCCTCCTCTCTCTGCCTTCCTCTCTCCCCCTGATCCCTACGCTCCCCTCCTCTCTCTGCCTTCCTCTCTCCCCCTGATCCCTACGTTCCCCCTCCTCTCTCTGCCTTCCTCTCTCCCCCTGATCCCTACGTTCCCCCTCCTCTCTCTGCCTTCCTCTCTCCCCCTGATCCCTACGCTCCCCCTCCTCTCTCTGCCTTCCTCTCTCCCCCTGATCCCTACGTTCCCCCTCCTCTCTCTGCCTTCCTCTCTCCCCCTGATCCCTACGTTCCCCCTCCTCTCTCTGCCTTCCTCTCTCCCCCTGATCCCTACGCTCCCCCTCCTCTCTCTGCCTTCCTCTCTCCCCCTGATCCCTATGCTCCCCCTCCTCTCTCTGCCTTCCTCTCTCCCCCTGATCCCTACGTTCCCCCTCCTCTCTCTGCCTTCCTCTCTCCCCCTGATCCCTACGTTCCCCCTCCTCTCTCTGCCTTCCTCTCTCCCCCTGATCCCTACGTTCCCCCTCCTCTCTCTGCCTTCCTCTCTCCCCCTGATCCCTATGCTCCCCCTCCTCTCTCTGCCTTCCTCTCTCCCCCTGATCCCTACGCTCCCCCTCCTCTCTCTGCCTTCCTCTCTCCCCCTGATCCCTATGCTCCCCCTCCTCTCTCTGCCTTCCTCTCTCCCCCTGATCCCTGCGCTCCCCCTCCTCTCTCTGCCTTCCTCTCTCCCCCTGATCCCTACGCTCCCCCTCCTCTCTCTGCCTTCCTCTCTCCCCCTGATCCCTATGCTCCCCCTCCTCTCTCTGCCTTCCTCTCTCCCCCTGATCCCTGCGCTCCCCCTCCTCTCTCTGCCTTCCTCTCTCCCCCTGATCCCTACGCTCCCCCTCCTCTCTCTGCCTTCCTCTCTCCCCCTGATCCCTATGCTCCCCCTCCTCTCTCTGCCTTCCTCTCTCCCCCTGATCCCTACGTTCCCCCTCCTCTCTCTGCCTTCCTCTCTCCCCCTGATCCCTACGCTCCCCCTCCTCTCTCTGCCTTCCTCTCTCCCCCTGATCCCTGCGCTCCCCCTCCTCTCTCTGCCTTCCTCTCTCCCCCTGATCCCTACGTTCCCCCTCCTCTCTCTGCCTTCCTCTCTCCCCCTGATCCCTATGCTCCCCCTCCTCTCTCTGCCTTCCTCTCTCCCCCTGATCCCTACGTTCCCCCTCCTCTCTCCCCCTGATCCCTACGCTCCCCCTCCTCTCTCTGCCTTCCTCTCTCCCCCTGATCCCTACGCTCCCCCTCCTCTCTCTGCCTTCCTCTCTCCCCCTGATCCCTGCGCTCCCCCTCCTCTCTCTGCCTTCCTCTCTCCCCCTGATCCCTACGCTCCCCTCCTCTCTCTGCCTTCCTCTCTCCCCCTGATCCCTACGTTCCCCCTCCTCTCTCTGCCTTCCTCTCTCCCCCTGATCCCTACGTTCCCCCTCCTCTCTCCCCCTGATCCCTTCGCTCCCCCTCCTCTCTCTGCCTTCCTCTCTCCCCCTGATCCCTACGCTCCCCTCCTCTCTCTGCCTTCACTCTCCTCCCTGACCCCCCCCAAGTCCCCCTCCTCTCTCTGCCATACTCTCTCCCCCTGACCCTACGTTCCCCCTCCTCTCTCTGCCTTCCTCTCTCCCCCTGATCCCTACGTTCCCCCTCCTCTCTCCCCCTGATCCCTTCGCTCCCCCTCCTCTCTCTGCCTTCCTCTCTCCCCCTGATCCCTACGCTCCCCCTCCTCTCTCTGCCTTCCTCTCTCCCCCTGATCCCTACGTTCCCCCTCCTCTCTCTGCCTTCCTCTCTCCCCCTGATCCCTACGTTCCCCCTCCTCTCTCTGCCTTCCTCTCTCCCCCTGATCCCTACGCTCCCCCTCCTCTCTCTGCCTTCCTCTCTCCCCCTGATCCCTACGCTCCCCTCCTCTCTCTGCCTTCCTCTCTCCCCCTGATCCCTACGTTCCCCCTCCTCTCTCTGCCTTCCTCTCTCCCCCTGATCCTTACGTTCCCCCTCCTCTCTCTGCCTTCCTCTCTCCCCCTGATCCCTACGCACCCCCTCCTCTCTCTGCCTTCCTCTCTCCCCCTGATCCCTACGTTCCCCCTCCTCTCTCTGCCTTCCTCTCTCCCCCTGATCCCTACGTTCCCCCTCCTCTCTCTGCCTTCCTCTCTCCCCCTGATCCCTATGCTCCCCCTCCTCTCTCTGCCTTCCTCTCTCCCCCTGATCCCTACGCTCCCCCTCCTCTCTCTGCCTTCCTCTCTCCCCCTGATCCCTGCGCTCCCCCTCCTCTCTCTGCCCTCCTCTCTCTGCCCTCCTCTCTCTGCCTTCACTCTCCTCCCTGACCCCCCCCAAGTCCCCCTCCTCTCTCTGCCATACTCTCTCCCCCTGACCCTACGTTCCCCCACCTCTCTCTGCCTTCCTCTCTCCCCCTGATCCCTACGTTCCCCCTCCTCTCTCTGCCTTCCTCTCTCCCCCTGATCCCTACGCTCCCCCTCCTCTCTCTGCCTTCCTCTCTCCCCCTGATCCCTACGTTCCCCCTCCTCTCTCTGCCTTCCTCTCTCCCCCTGATCCCTACGCTCCCCCTCCTCTCTCTGCCTTCCTCTCTCCCCCTGATCCCTACGTTCCCCCTCCTCTCTCTGCCTTCCTCTCTCCCCCTGATCCCTGCGCTCCCCCTCCTCTCTCTGCCTTCCTCTCTCCCCCTGATCCCTGCGCTCCCCCTCCTCTCTCTGCCTTCCTCTCTCCCCCTGATCCCTGCGTTCCCCCTCCTCTCTCTGCCTTCCTCTCTCCCCCTGATCCCTACGCTCCCCCTCCTCTCTCTGCCTTCCTCTCTCCCCCTGATCCCTACGTTCCCCCTCCTCTCTCTGCCTTCCTCTCTCCCCCTGATCCCTACGTTCCCCCTCCTCTCTCTGCCTTCCTCTCTCCCCCTGATCCCTACGTTCCCCCTCCTCTCTCTGCCTTCCACTCTCCCCCTGATCCCTACGTTCCCCCTCCTCTCTCTGCCTTCCTCTCTCCCCCTGATCCCTACGTTCCCCCTCCTCTCTCTGCCTTCCTCTCTCCCCCTGATCCCTACGCTCCCCCTCCTCTCTCTGCCTTCCTCTCTCCCCCTGATCCCTATGCTCCCCCTCCTCTCTCTGCCTTCCACTCTCCCCCTGATCCCTACGCTCCCCCTCCTCTCTCTGCCTTCCTCTCTCCCCCTGATCCCTACGTTCCCCCTCCTCTCTCCCCCTGATCCCTTCGCTCCCCCTCCTCTCTCTGCCTTCCTCTCTCCCCCTGATCCCTACGCTCCCCCTCCTCTCTCTGCCTTCCTCTCTCCCCCTGATCCCTTCGCTCCCCCTCCTCTCTCTGCCTTCCTCTCTCCCCCTGATCCCTACGTTCCCCCTCCTCTCTCTGCCTTCCTCTCTCCCCCTGATCCCTACGTTCCCCCTCCTCTCTCCCCCTGATCCCTTCGCTCCCCCTCCTCTCTCTGCCTTCCTCTCTCCCCCTGATCCCTACGCTCCCCCTCCTCTCTCTGCCTTCCTCTCTCCCCCTGATCCCTACTTCCCCCCTCCTCTCTCCCCCTGATCCCTTCGCTCCCCCTCCTCTCTCTGCCTTCCTCTCTCCCCCTGATCCCTACGCTCCCCTCCTCTCTCTGCCTTCCTCTCTCCCCCTGATCCCTACGTTCCCCCTCCTCTCTCCCCCTGATCCCTTCGCTCCCCCTCCTCTCTCTGCCTTCCTCTCTCCCCCTGATCCCTACGCTCCCCCTCCTCTCTCTGCCTTCCTCTCTCCCCCTGATCCCTACGCTCCCCCTCCTCTCTCTGCCTTCCTCTCTCCCCCTGATCCCTACGTTCCCCCTCCTCTCTCCCCCTGATCCCTTCGCTCCCCCTCCTCTCTCTGCCTTCCTCTCTCCCCCTGATCCCTACGCTCCCCCTCCTCTCTCTGCCTTCCTCTCTCCCCCTGATCCCTACGTTCCCCCTCCTCTCTCCCCCTGATCCCTTCGTTCCCCCTCCTCTCTCTGCCTTCCTCTCTCCCCCTGATCCCTACGCTCCCCTCCTCTCTCTGCCTTCCTCTCTCCCCCTGATCCCTACGCTCCCCCTCCTCTCTCTGCCTTCCTCTCTCCCCCTGATCCCTACGTTCCCCCTCCTCTCTCTGCCTTCCTCTCTCCCCCTGATCCCTACGTTCCCCCTCCTCTCTCCCCCTGATCCCTACGTTCCCCCTCCTCTCTCTGCCTTCCTCTCTCCCCCTGATCCCTACGTTCCCCCTCCTCTCTCTGCCTTCCTCTCTCCCCCTGATCCCTACGTTCCCCCTCCTCTCTCCCCCTGATCCCTACGCTCCCCCTCCTCTCTCTGCCTTCCTCTCTCCCCCTGATCCCTATGCTCCCCCTCCTCTCTCTGCCTTCCACTCTCCCCCTGATCCCTACGTTCCCCCTCCTCTCTCTGCCTTCCTCTCTCCCCCTGATCCCTACGCTCCCCCTCCTCTCTCTGCCCTCCTCTCTCCCCCTGATCCCTACGCTCCCCCTCCTCTCTCTGCCTTCCTCTCTCCCCCTGATCCCTACGTTCCCCCTCCTCTCTCTGCCTTCCTCTCTCCCCCTGATCCCTACGTTCCCCCTCCTCTCTCCCCCTGATCCCTACGTTCCCCCTCCTCTCTCTGCCTTCCTCTTTCCCCCTGATCCCTACGTTCCCCCTCCTCTCTCTGCCTTCCTCTCTCCCCCTGATCCCTTCGCTCCCCCTCCTCTCTCTGCCTTCCTCTCTCCCCCTGATCCCTACGCTCCCCTCCTCTCTCTGCCTTCCTCTCTCCCCCTGATCCCTGCGCTCCCCCTCCTCTCTCTGCCTTCCTCTCTCCCCCTGATCCCTACGTTCCCCCTCCTCTCTCTGCCTTCCTCTCTCCCCCTGATCCCTACGTTCCCCCTCCTCTCTCTGCCTTCCTCTCTCCCCCTGATCCCTACGTTCCCCCTCCTCTCTCTGCCTTCCTCTCTCCCCCTGATCCCTACGTTCCCCCTCCTCTCTCCCCCTGATCCCTACGTTCCCCCTCTTCTCTCTGCCTTCCTCTTTCCCCCTGATCCCTACGTTCCCCCTCCTCTCTCTGCCTTCCTCTTTCCCCCTGATCCCTACGCTCCCCCTCCTCTCTCTGCCTTCCTCTCTCCCCCTGATCCCTACGCTCCCCCTCCTCTCTCTGCCTTCCTCTCTCCCCCTGATCCCTACGCTCCCCTCCTCTCTCTGCCTTCCTCTCTCCCCCTGATCCCTACGCTCCCCCTCCTCTCTCTGCCTTCCTCTCTCCCCCTGATCCCTACGCTCCCCTCCTCTCTCTGCCTTCCTCTCTCCCCCTGATCCCTGCGCTCCCCCTCCTCTCTCTGCCTTCCTCTCTCCCCCTGATCCCTACGTTCCCCCTCCTCTCTCTGCCTTCCTCTCTCCCCCTGATCCCTACGTTCCCCCTCCTCTCTCCCCCTGATCCCTACGTTCCCCCTCTTCTCTCTGCCTTCCTCTTTCCCCCTGATCCCTACGTTCCCCCTCCTCTCTCTGCCTTCCTCTCTCCCCCTGATCCCTACGTTCCCCCTCCTCTCTCTGCCTTCCTCTCTCCCCTGATCCCTACGCTCCCCCTCCTCTCTCTGCCTTCCTCTCTCCCCCTGATCCCTACGTTCCCCCTCCTCTCTCTGCCTTCCTCTCTCCCCCTGATCCCTACGTTCCCCCTCCTCTCTCCCCCTGATCCCTACGTTCCCCCTCCTCTCTCTGCCTTCCTCTTTCCCCCTGATCCCTACGTTCCCCCTCCTCTCTCTGCCTTCCTCTCTCCCCCTGATCCCTTCGCTCCCCCTCCTCTCTCTGCCTTCCTCTCTCCCCCTGATCCCTACGCTCCCCTCCTCTCTCTGCCTTCCTCTCTCCCCCTGATCCCTGCGCTCCCCCTCCTCTCTCTGCCTTCCTCTCTCCCCCTGATCCCTACGTTCCCCCTCCTCTCTCTGCCTTCCTCTCTCCCCCTGATCCCTACGTTCCCCCTCCTCTCTCCCCCTGATCCCTACGTTCCCCCTCTTCTCTCTGCCTTCCTCTTTCCCCCTGATCCCTACGTTCCCCCTCCTCTCTCCCCCTGATCCCTACGTTCCCCCTCTTCTCTCTGCCTTCCTCTTTCCCCCTGATCCCTACGCTCCCCCTCCTCTCTCTGCCTTCCTCTTTCCCCCTGATCCCTACGCTCCCCCTCCTCTCTCTGCCTTCCTCTCTCCCCCTGATCCCTACGCTCCCCCTCCTCTCTCTGCCTTCCTCTCTCCCCCTGATCCCTACGCTCCCCTCCTCTCTCTGCCTTCCTCTCTCCCCCTGATCCCTACGCTCCCCCTCCTCTCTCTGCCTTCCTCTCTCCCCCTGATCCCTACGCTCCCCCTCCTCTCTCTGCCTTCCACTCTCCCCCTGATCCCTACGCTCCCCCTCCTCTCTCTGCCTTCCTCTCTCCCCCTGATCCCTACGTTCCCCCTCCTCTCTCCCCCTGATCCCTACGCTCCCCCTCCTCTCTCTGCCTTCCTCTCTCCCCCTGATCCCTACGCTCCCCTCCTCTCTCTGCCTTCCTCTCTCCCCCTGATCCCTACGTTCCCCCTCCTCTCTCTGCCTTCCTCTCTCCCCCTGATCCCTACGCACCCCCTCCTCTCTCTGCCTTCCTCTCTCCCCCTGATCCCTACGTTCCCCCTCCTCTCTCTGCCTTCCTCTCTCCCCCTGATCCCTACGTTCCCCCTCCTCTCTCTGCCTTCCTCTCTCCCCCTGATCCCTACGTTCCCCCTCCTCTCTCTGCCTTCCTCTCTCCCCCTGATCCCTACGCACCCCCTCCTCTCTCTGCCTTCCTCTCTCCCCCTGATCCCTACGTTCCCCCTCCTCTCTCTGCCTTCCTCTCTCCCCCTGATCCCTATGCTCCCCCTCCTCTCTCTGCCTTCCTCTCTCCCCCTGATCCCTACGCTCCCCCTCCTCTCTCTGCCTTCCTCTCTCCCCCTGATCCCTGCGCTCCCCCTCCTCTCTCTGCCCTCCTCTCTCTGCCCTCCTCTCTCTGCCTTCACTCTCCTCCCTGACCCCCCCCAAGTCCCCCTCCTCTCTCTGCCATACTCTCTCCCCCTGACCCTACGTTCCCCCACCTCTCTCTGCCTTCCTCTCTCCCCCTGATCCCTACGTTCCCCCTCCTCTCTCTGCCTTCCTCTCTCCCCCTGATCCCTACGCTCCCCCTCCTCTCTCTGCCTTCCTCTCTCCCCCTGATCCCTACGTTCCCCCTCCTCTCTCTGCCTTCTTCTCTCCCCCTGATCCCTACGCTCCCCCTCCTCTCTCTGCCTTCCTCTCTCCCCCTGATCCCTACGTTCCCCCTCCTCTCTCTGCCTTCCTCTCTCCCCCTGATCCCTGCGTTCCCCCTCCTCTCTCTGCCTTCCTCTCTCCCCCTGATCCCTACGCTCCCCCTCCTCTCTCTGCCTTCCTCTCTCCCCCTGATCCCTACGTTCCCCCTCCTCTCTCTGCCTTCCTCTCTCCCCCTGATCCCTACGTTCCCCCTCCTCTCTCTGCCTTCCTCTCTCCCCCTGATCCCTACGTTCCCCCTCCTCTCTCTGCCTTCCACTCTCCCCCTGATCCCTACGTTCCCCCTCCTCTCTCTGCCTTCCTCTCTCCCCCTGATCCCTACGTTCCCCCTCCTCTCTCTGCCTTCCTCTCTCCCCCTGATCCCTGCGCTCCCCCTCCTCTCTCTGCCCTCCTCTCTCCCCCTGATCCCTACGTTCCCCCTCCTCTCTCTGCCTTCCTCTCTCCCCCTGATCCCTACGTTCCCCCTCCTCTCTCTGCCTTCCACTCTCCCCCTGATCCCTACGTTCCCCCTCCTCTCTCTGCCTTCCTCTCTCCCCCTGATCCCTACGTTCCCCCTCCTCTCTCTGCCTTCCTCTCTCCCCCTGATCCCTGCGCTCCCCCTCCTCTCTCTGCCCTCCTCTCTCCCCCTGATCCCTACGCTCCCCCTCCTCTCTCTGCCTTCCTCTCTCCCCCTGATCCCTACGTTCCCCCTCCTCTCTCTGCCTTCCTCTCTCCCCCTGATCCCTACGTTCCCCCTCCTCTCTCTGCCTTCCTCTCTCCCCCTGATCCCTACGTTCCCCCTCCTCTCTCTGCCTTCCACTCTCCCCCTGATCCCTACGTTCCCCCTCCTCTCTCTGCCTTCCTCTCTCCCCCTGATCCCTACGTTCCCCCTCCTCTCTCTGCCTTCCTCTCTCCCCCTGATCCCTACGTTCCCCCTCCTCTCTCTGCCTTCCTCTCTCCCCCTGATCCCTACGCTCCCCCTCCTCTCTCTGCCTTCCTCTCTCCCCCTGATCCCTATGCTCCCCCTCCTCTCTCTGCCTTCCACTCTCCCCCTGATCCCTACGCTCCCCCTCCTCTCTCTGCCTTCCTCTCTCCCCCTGATCCCTACGTTCCCCCTCCTCTCTCCCCCTGATCCCTTCGCTCCCCCTCCTCTCTCTGCCTTCCTCTCTCCCCCTGATCCCTACGCTCCCCCTCCTCTCTCTGCCTTCCTCTCTCCCCCTGATCCCTTCGCTCCCCCTCCTCTCTCTGCCTTCCTCTCTCCCCCTGATCCCTACGTTCCCCCTCCTCTCTCTGCCTTCCTCTCTCCCCCTGATCCCTACGTTCCCCCTCCTCTCTCCCCCTGATCCCTTCGCTCCCCCTCCTCTCTCTGCCTTCCTCTCTCCCCCTGATCCCTACGCTCCCCCTCCTCTCTCTGCCTTCCTCTCTCCCCCTGATCCCTACGTTCCCCCTCCTCTCTCCCCCTGATCCCTTCGCTCCCCCTCCTCTCTCTGCCTTCCTCTCTCCCCCTGATCCCTACGCTCCCCTCCTCTCTCTGCCTTCCTCTCTCCCCCTGATCCCTACGTTCCCCCTCCTCTCTCCCCCTGATCCCTTCGCTCCCCCTCCTCTCTCTGCCTTCCTCTCTCCCCCTGATCCCTACGCTCCCCCTCCTCTCTCTGCCTTCCTCTCTCCCCCTGATCCCTACGCTCCCCCTCCTCTCTCTGCCTTCCTCTCTCCCCCTGATCCCTACGTTCCCCCTCCTCTCTCCCCCTGATCCCTTCGCTCCCCCTCCTCTCTCTGCCTTCCTCTCTCCCCCTGATCCCTACGCTCCCCCTCCTCTCTCTGCCTTCCTCTCTCCCCCTGATCCCTACGTTCCCCCTCCTCTCTCCCCCTGATCCCTTCGTTCCCCCTCCTCTCTCTGCCTTCCTCTCTCCCCCTGATCCCTACGCTCCCCTCCTCTCTCTGCCTTCCTCTCTCCCCCTGATCCCTACGCTCCCCCTCCTCTCTCTGCCTTCCTCTCTCCCCCTGATCCCTACGTTCCCCCTCCTCTCTCTGCCTTCCTCTCTCCCCCTGATCCCTACGTTCCCCCTCCTCTCTCTGCCTTCCTCTCTCCCCCTGATCCCTACGTTCCCCCTCCTCTCTCCCCCTGATCCCTACGCTCCCCCTCCTCTCTCTGCCTTCCTCTCTCCCCCTGATCCCTATGCTCCCCCTCCTCTCTCTGCCTTCCACTCTCCCCCTGATCCCTACGTTCCCCCTCCTCTCTCTGCCTTCCTCTCTCCCCCTGATCCCTACGCTCCCCCTCCTCTCTCTGCCCTCCTCTCTCCCCCTGATCCCTACGCTCCCCCTCCTCTCTCTGCCTTCCTCTCTCCCCCTGATCCCTACGTTCCCCCTCCTCTCTCTGCCTTCCTCTCTCCCCCTGATCCCTACATTCCCCCTCCTCTCTCTGCCTTCCTCTCTCCCCCTGATCCCTACGTTCCCCCTCCTCTCTCCCCCTGATCCCTACGTTCCCCCTCTTCTCTCTGCCTTCCTCTTTCCCCCTGATCCCTACGTTCCCCCTCCTCTCTCTGCCTTCCTCTTTCCCCCTGATCCCTACGCTCCCCCTCCTCTCTCTGCCTTCCTCTCTCCCCCTGATCCCTACGCTCCCCCTCCTCTCTCTGCCTTCCTCTCTCCCCCTGATCCCTACGCTCCCCTCCTCTCTCTGCCTTCCTCTCTCCCCCTGATCCCTACGCTCCCCCTCCTCTCTCTGCCTTCCTCTCTCCCCCTGATCCCTACGCTCCCCCTCCTCTCTCTGCCTTCCTCTCTCCCCCTGATCCCTACGCTCCCCTCCTCTCTCTGCCTTCCTCTCTCCCCCTGATCCCTACGCTCCCCCTCCTCTCTCTGCCTTCCTCTCTCCCCCTGATCCCTACGCTCCCCTCCTCTCTCTGCCTTCCTCTCTCCCCCTGATCCCTGCGCTCCCCCTCCTCTCTCTGCCTTCCTCTCTCCCCCTGATCCCTACGTTCCCCCTCCTCTCTCTGCCTTCCTCTCTCCCCCTGATCCCTACGTTCCCCCTCCTCTCTCCCCCTGATCCCTACGTTCCCCCTCTTCTCTCTGCCTTCCTCTTTCCCCCTGATCCCTACGTTCCCCCTCCTCTCTCTGCCTTCCTCTTTCCCCCTGATCCCTACGCTCCCCCTCCTCTCTCTGCCTTCCTCTCTCCCCCTGATCCCTACGCTCCCCCTCCTCTCTCTGCCTTCCTCTCTCCCCCTGATCCCTACGCTCCCCTCCTCTCTCTGCCTTCCTCTCTCCCCCTGATCCCTACGCTCCCCCTCCTCTCTCTGCCTTCCTCTCTCCCCCTGATCCCTACGCTCCCCCTCCTCTCTCTGCCTTCCTCTCTCCCCCTGATCCCTACGCTCCCCTCCTCTCTCTGCCTTCCTCTCTCCCCCTGATCCCTACGCTCCCCCTCCTCTCTCTGCCTTCCTCTCTCCCCCTGATCCCTACGCTCCCCTCCTCTCTCTGCCTTCCTCTCTCCCCCTGATCCCTACGTTCCCCCTCCTCTCTCTGCCTTCCTCTCTCCCCCTGATCCTTACGCTCCCCCTCCTCTCTCTGCCTTCACTCTCCTACCTGATCCCCCCCCCAAGTCACCTCTCCTCTCTCGGCCTCCTCTGTCCCCCTTGCCCCAAGTCCCCTCCTCTCTCTGCCTTCCTTTCTGCCCCCTGACCCCCAAGTCCCCCCCTCTCCCTCTGACCCCCAAGCTCCCCTCCTCTCTCTGCCTACTGACCCGTAAGCCCCCCTTCTTCTCTCTGCTCCTGACCCCTAAGTCTCCCCTCCTCTGTCTCCCTAACTTCCTCTTTCTCCTCCCCTTGTCCTGATGAAGCTGCAGCTTCGCCCACCTGTGCTTCTCCACCTCGGCCCCCTGTTCAGCGGCAGTAGGGAACCCCGCATGTATCTGTATTATTATTTGTATTATTGCCCAACCCTAACACACAGAGGGGCCGTACTGTTCATCTTTGTCTCTTGACTGCAAAATTGGTACAAAACAGGAGCTAAAAAGTGCACTAATGTACCCAATTGTTTTGTCCGTGGTTTGCATGTTTTGCAGGGTTTGCAGGGTTTGCACGGTTTGCACGGTTTGCACGGTTTGGAGGGTTTGCAGGGTTTGCAGGGTTTGCACGGTTTGCATGTTTTGCAGGGTTTGCAGGGTTTGCAGGGTTTGCACGGTTTGCATGTTTTGCATGTTTTGCAGGGTTTGCAGGGTTTACACGGTTTGCACGGTTTGCGCGGTTTGCAGGGTTTGCGCGGTTTGGAGGGTTTGCACGGTTTGGAGGGTTTGCACGGTTTGAAGGGTTTGCAGGGTTTGCGCGGTTTGCAGGGTTTGCACGGTTTGGAGGGTTTGCAGGGTTTGGAGGGTTTGCACGGTTTGGAGGGTTTGCACGGTTTGGAGGGTTTGCACGGTTTGGAGGGTTTGCACGGTTTGCGCGGTTTGCACGGTTTGCAGGGTTTGCAGGGTTTGCAGGGTTTGCACGGTTTGCACGGTTCTTCACCCGAGAGACTTTGATATCCTGCCCCCTCCCCTCGGAGGTCTATTTACTAACGTTTCCCAGGGGCAAAACCGGTGCAGGAAACAGCACCAGATTCACCCAAGAACAGGAATCCCACAGGAAGCAGCGTGTGATAATCCTGGTGCTGTCTCTTGCGCTGGTATTTCCCCGGACTTTAGTACTTCACCCCCAATGTAGGGTAACATACCGAATGGTGTTCCCACAGGGAGAAGAGGAGAGAGAACTGGCGGTGATCTTCTTACAGAAACTAATCCGCGGGCGCGCGATCCAGAACATGGTAAGTCTTCCTGTTACGTTATGGCCAGCGGGACCACATGGGTTTTGGCAGTGACAGGGTTAAATACTGCTGCCGTGCTCGCTGTACGCACAGAACGGGACTGAGGGGCTCCTAGCTTAGGCAAACTGTCTGCGAGGACGAGACGCCCGAGCTCCGCAGCGTCACATCACCGAGTGATGATCTTTATTAAAATCAAATTTTTTTATCAAATCCCAACCCTAATTTTTTTTGTATCAATCTTTTTTTATTGGGAGCAACAAATGCAGACATGGATACAGGCGTGTCATAGGCACGTGACCGCATTTCTTAACTGGGTTCCACAGTATGTTGGCCAATGGAACTCAACCCTAATTTTAATATATATTTTTGTTCTGTACGGTTGAGATTTGTTCCTTATACATCTCTCTTTGTCTGCCACTAAATACAGATGTTTGTATATGTTTCAATGTGCCAGTACCTATACCTATACCATATAAAGCTTTTGAACAGTAGAATTTGTATCTCATGTTGTTATATTTTATTATATCTATGTTATTATTTATTGTTTATGATTCAACCTGCTCTTTCCAATTTCCTTCCCCCCTTTTCCCTTTCCCCTCCCTTATCCCCCGTTCCCCCCTTCCCTTTCTTTTTCCTTTATCCCACCACTATATATGGTTTATGCTGGTCAATTTGATTCTATATATGTATTGATATTATTTCTTTCAGTATATATGCATTTCTGACTGTTGGATCAACTATATTGGTCTCTTGTTATATTCTATAGTATTTAAAAATTAATTTATCTAATGTATATATGGCTATGTGTATAGTTGTTTAATTTGAGTATTCAGCATTTATCATTAATAATATATTATATATGTTTTTGTATTTAATTGGGGATACCTTTAGTTATAGTGGTTAGTGCTTGATACATATTGTCTAGTTTATTTGTTTTTAAATGATAGTGAAAACACAATGTTGCTATTTAGGGATTAGTGGTCATATTATTTATATTATGTTTATGTATGTACTGTATCATTTATGTCATTTATGTCATTTATGTCATTTTAAACTCTGTTTGTTCTGTTTTGTTACACATTGCAGATCTTCGCTTCTCCTCCCCTAGTGTTTAGTTATTTATTTATGTATAACATGTGTTACCAGGAAGGGATACACTGAGAGTTACCTCTCGCTTTCATGCATGTCCTGGGCACAGAGTTCAGATGACGGATACATGGTTACAGATACCGCTACATACGTGGACAGGGTTATACATGATATACAAGACATAGCAGTCACCTTATTCCACAGGGGCGTTTATTTCAGTCTATTGGCTGCTTTATGGTTCTATTAGGGAGCAGAGGAGGGTACTTAAAGCTCAGTAGGTGTGTGGTTCCTTACTCTCTGACAAAGTACCTGCCGGGTATGGAACGTGCCAGAGGTCCCATGGACGTGTGTCTATCCGTTTTAGTTTAATAAAGATGGTTTTTCATTGATTGCGTTTGTTGATTGCTGCTCCGGAGAGCTGTGCCTGGCCTGCCTCTCTGCAAATCTGCATTGATTTATATGCTGACAGTATTATATATATATATATATATATATATATATAGATGTAGTATTATATATAGATATATACAGTATAACACATTGTTTTCTGAATGATATGAAGGGGGTATTAACTGAAGTCTCCCAGCTGCAACACTGGGGCAAATCCAGTGCAAAAACATTACCAGCTTTACCAGCTTTATTCAAGGAAAAGCCTCATATTGCTTTAAATGGGATTCCTTTTCTGAGATAAATCAAAGGCGTTTTTTTTGTCTGAGGTTTTGCAGCCGGGAAACTAGTAGAGTAGAGACCCCAAGTCTTCCCTCATAGTCACATATAGATGAGGTTGAATAAAGACAGGCGTCCATCAAGTGCAACCTGTGCTAAATGTGGCCGACAGATACTTCATCCTATATCCATACTTGCAGTATATTGATGAAGAGGAATGCAAACACACAACCCCAGTGACATGATATTGTCACGGGAGGCCAGGTCCTTTAACACATCTATATTTCGGGGATCATTCAATAGGCAAAACAAGGCAGTGAAATAAAATGGGGTTTATTTGGATAAACCTCGGAAATACAACAAAACACAGAAATATGCACACTTACTGGGGCCTGGGGTTATGAGATCGAGCCTTTCCTAGGTGCAGAGCGCCCGCTTGCCCGGGCTTACCCCGATCGGGACCTTGTTCCTGATGTCCTGGACCGCGATTCAGCAGAAACCTCTGACCGGGACCTAGTCCTGATACTCCCGGAACTGTTTTCGGCAGGAACCCCTGACCGCGACCGCTACGTTCTCAGACGAGAACTTGGTCCTCGCGTCTGACTTGGTCTCTGCCGGGCAGACTGTCCTAGCTTCAAAACAAAGCTGCTATTTGGGACAGAGCAACTTTGAAAAGCCCGTCCTAACTTCATCGACTCAAGCCACAAAATCGTCTGGTTCTCTGACTGGGGCTTCTCCTTACATACCCTCCGCTGAGCTATGTTCAGCATGGAGGAAGGAGGAGCAACCAATCAGCGTGGGATACCTCCCGGCCAGCCAATAGAAACAGGGGCACGTCTCTTGGCTGACGTCAGAGGAGGAGACGTGCCAAGCCGGCTCGGAAAGCTGGGTGAGCGGGAAATATGATTTAGCCAATGGGAGAAGCGCCTCCGAGCTGTATCTCCCCCGGCTAACTCAATGCCACCGACTGGACAGGCTCCACCAAGTCTGGCAGATACAAACGGTGTCCACACAGGGTGTTCTCCGGACATGGCAATTCGCTCTTCCTCACCCACCAAACGGTCTTCTCACCTCCTGGACATCCTCTCCCCTTTGAACTACGGACTCTATACAGACATGCCGGCATCTATGCTGATGCCCTGGCTGACTGTATAGAGCCTTATAGTAAATGTCTAAAACATTATACAGTACACTTTAATAAAGTATACACATTGGGGAACCTTATACTTATAAGGGAAAGGATTTGGGATATTTGGGGGACACTGGGTTGCCCTGATGTAATTCACCCCGCATACTGGCAAATCATGCGTGCTCGCCAGGGAGAATTAAAGGACTACCGGTAACTTCGGCCCCTTCGAAATCCTGCAAACAAAATAATTGCATTTCAACCCAAATATCCCCCCTAAAACTGACACACAAGAAATCTCACAGTACTAGGGCCAAGGGAACATGAAAAACGAAAAAAGTATGGGTCACTTTATTTTCCACATGTATTATCCCTGCTCCCTGGCTTATGTAGCTTAACCATTATTCTGTAGCCTGGTTACCCCCTACCGCCACAGATATCTCATAAGGGGAAAAAGAAATTCCTTCCTGACTCCAAGAATTGACAATCAGATTAGTCCCTGGATCAACATCCTTCCCATGTTTACTTATTTGGTATATCCCTGTATACCTTTCCTTTCTAAAAAGATGTACAACCTTTTTTTTTTTTTTAACAAATCTATTGTATCTGCCATCACAGTCTCCATGGGTAATGAATCCTACATTTTAACTGCCCTTACTGTAAAGAACCCTTTCCTTTGTTTCTGGTGAAATCACCTTTCCTCCAACCTAAAGGGATGCCCCGAGTCCTTTGTGCTGCCCGTGGGATGAATAGTTCTTTTGAAAGGTTCTTGTATTGTCCCAGAATATATTTGTATATCCCCTCTTAAACGCCTCTTTTCTAATGTAAATAAATCATGACTTTTCTGATCTATAGACTGGATCTGTGTACGATGTCAGAGTTATATAGAATTTAATTCTTCTTCTTAAGGTCCTTTAGTCCCTACTCTTGAAGCTTTTGGTCACCTCCAATCTACATATGAGGCAAATTAATTAAACTGTACGTTTCTATCTATGAAGACGTATCAATGCAGAAATATCTTCTTTACATGCACTTTCTGCATGAAATGTGTCCTGTTTGTCACAGTATTATGTTTGCCTCCCCCAGGCTAGAGAGAGAGAGAGAGAGAGAGAGAGAGAGAGAGAGAGAGAGAGAGAGAGAGAGGAAGGGACAGAAGCCATTCTCACAGTTTCTCAGCCAGACACCCACCCGATCCTTTCTCCCCGTCATGTTTCAGATATTCGAAGGGAAGGAGAAGCGGCTGGAGCTGATCCGGGAGCTGCGCACGACGCATGCGCTGCAGGAGGAGGGGCAGCTGCTTAAGAAAGCCGAGAAGGAGGCGTCGCTGGCCCTGCAACGGCAAAGAGACATCAGCGAGCACAAGGTGCGAGTCATCCCTACAGCAGAGGCGCTGAAACACATAGCTAAGCACTGGTACCATATGGTCCACGTAGAACAGTCACTCTCCACTTTGTGCGATGGGAATAACCTGTATCTCTATTTTCTATTGATCTAACCCTTTTGAAGCGACATGGGCCCGTCCAACCCAGCAGGGTGACAAAGAGATAAATGTGACCAATAGTCCATCATGTCTGCCCTTTCCACTGCTGAGTGACAATGCAACAGAGACACAGAGGGTGACAATGTGACACAGACTGAAGGGACCTCTGACCATATGGGCTGTCCAGCCAGACACAGGATGACAGTGACAAATTGACCTATGATCACATCAGGTCTGTCCTTTGCGACAGTGATGCAGTGGGCGCTTATAAGCGTAAGAGAGGTATTTGTATATTAACCCTACAAGGTCACTCTGATGAAAGTCATTTAATGACAGAAACGTCAATGTCTTCCTACATCCCAATAAATAGCTACGTCTCTTTAGGATACTTTGGCCTCTGGGTGCACCTATAACTATGAGTCTTCCCCGCAGTGAAAGGATTCGCAGTGATAATAAGACCACACGTATGTGTGTGTGTTTGTCCGCAGGCGTCCGCACAAGATGAGCACCTGTCCAGGCTGGAAGGCGAGTGCTTCTCGGACATGTTTGACTTCCTCTCCAAAGAGCTGGTGAGGCTGCAGGAGGAACGCAGGATCCATGCCTTCGCCATGCTGGCAGAACGCCACCGCCGCGTCCGAGAGGCGGAGGAGGCCGGGCGCAGGCAGGTGGAGGAGAGGCGCCGGCGTGAGGAAGACGAAATGTTCAGACAGGTCAGCCCAGCAAGGGGGGGGGTGGGAGAGAAGCGGGCGGCACAGAGGTGGGAGAGAAGCGGGCGGCACAGAGGTGGGAGAGAAGCGGGCGGCACAGAGGTAGCGCGAGTTGTTACATGGCATGGCAAGCGCAATGCGGTTACTGCACTAAGTGCCACAAAAGTTGCGTAACTTGCGTTCGGGGATAGAAACTCTTGGAGCAGCGCAAGGGGGAATTCACCCAACCCATAGACAAGTACAGAAAACTTTACATAGAAGCTCCGCTCTGTGTTACAATACAAAACCATTTATACATTGCTTTATATATCTCATAATAAGGGCGTTACGATGGACAACGGAACTTATTTACTAGGCTCTGAAGCGGGCAATAGCTCCGCTATGGACCGAACACTGCGCTGCTCACCAAGACACTCTATTAGAGCGCGTGTAGGAACTTGGAGAGAACACCCATTCCAGTCCTAAAGCCGGGACCTCCCGAAAACATATAGGGGAACGGTGAGGAAAACCAGCAATGGGTGGGAAACACGAATGGGAGCAGGGAAGATGGTCTCCTGGGTATTGGGGTCAGTTTGCCAGGGTTTGTATAAAAAGGGAAGTTATTCATTCCTTTCCTGTTGGCAGTAAAGCTTCCTGATTTCTTATAGCTGCAGGGAGCTTATTCGTGGGGCGGTCCTAGAAAAAGCTCTCCCTCCTCGTTTATTGACCTTAAACCGAGGCTCAATCAGTTGAGGGGCGATGGCAGATCTAAGGCCCCGATTTGGGAGTGTTACCGATTAGGCAGTTTTGAAGGTAAAGGAAGGGGTAGTCCATGGATAGCCTTAAAGGTAAGGGTCAAGATCTTCAAATGAACCCTCTGCTCCACCGGGAACCAGTGCAGATCTTATAATACTGGTGAGATGTGGCCTCTCCTGGCCTTGCCGGCTATAAGACAGGCGCTGGCATTTTGCACCAACTGCAGGGCTTTGATATTATGTTTTCGGAGATCCATCAGCAGAGAATTTGCAGAATCCAGTCTGGAGAGAACCATGGCCTGTGCTGCTATCTGTAGATTTTTTTTTTTTAAAACAACTCTGAAATTACATTTTTAATGTATTATAATGTAACAAGCATTTTTTGTTTCTATAGCAACCATTTAGAAAAGTCACACCCCTTCCTCTTCTGACCAGGCTCTGGCACGCCCCTTTTTGAGCCCTGCCCTCTCTCTAGCAGTGCACCAGTTGTATCTAGTACCTGCCTGGTCACATGATCTTCCCCACAGAACTTTGTATTTTTGGTCCTCTTCTGCTTCACTGACAGCCATTTAGTGAACCCCTGAGCCGAATTGTCACCGATCGATAACTTAGCTAATTACTTATTGTATGGATTGTATTGATGCACATATTAAAGGGGAACATTTAAATAAAAAAATAAAAAATCGGCAGCTTGGACTCCTGCTTTATCAGAAAGTTTCAAATAGAAAGTTTTTTAAAGAACAAGAACAGTAGTTGCAATCTCTAGGTTTTAGCCAGCCTTCCAATAGCGGCTCTGCAAAACCTTTACCCATCACTTTATAACATCACATAATTAGGGCTTTATCACAGGCGCAAATTCCCTTCATCAGCCCGAGGTGAGTGTACAACATCGATGTAACCCTTGGAGTGCCAGCACCTCGCAATCACGTGATCGCAACGTCGCTGACGATGGGACGCGGCGGCGTCGCTGACGATGGAACGCGGCGGCGTCGCTGACGATGGAACGCGGCGGCGTCGCTGACGATGGAACGCGGCGGCGTCACTGATGATGGAACGCGGCGGCGGCGTCACTGATGAAGGATTCTTCTGCTCCTCTTCCTTTCAGATCGTGTTAGCAGAACGCAATGCCCCCCTGAATAATGAGCGAATAGAATATGACAGATACTACAGTGTGTCAGGGGGTCCCTGGAGAGCCAGACCCTATGACGTAGTAGCTACATCAAACAGCAGCCAAAGGGGGACCGTTTTCATTTAACACACCAAAAAATGATAATACTTCATCAAAAATTGTGACCTTTTGAGGTCCTGTCCAACCATCGTATCACCACCGCGTTTATATAGGATGTGGAAAGCCGTGGAATGCAACTTTAATAAGGTAAAAAGAGAATATTTAGTAACAGAGAAACTCTGAGCTAAACTTCTGCGTGTTCCTAGGCCAAAGACGTGGACCTTTTGTCCTCTCAGTGTCACAGAAAATGTAGGTCCCACCCATACTGCAAATTGCTGAATGGGCCATTGTGAGCTTCGGAGAGCGACCAGTTTTATTTATTGGTTGTGCTAAAGTATTCAGTTCTGAATGATAAAGACCCGTTATCAGAGGGTCTCCACAGCAGTGACTGTGTCTGGCAGCAAAGGTGTTGGGTTCAGACTTTGTTTAATGAGGTTCTGCAGGGCAGCGGTGCCTGCCAGGAGGAAGCAACGGTTACCCACCAAGCCAGAGTCCACAGGAAGTAGGGTGGGGTGAGCGGGGTATGTTAGACTTCCTAATATACATTGAGCAGTGCCCATCTCCAAAAGTCTCACAAACCTACGCGCAGAAGTAATGTCCCAGGTACTGTATGTAAGAAGTAATGTCCCAGGTACTGTATATAAGAAGTATTGTCCCAGGTACTGTATGTAAGAAGTAGTGTCCCAGGTACTGTATGTAAGAAGTAATGTCCCAGGTACTGTATGTAAGAAGTAATGTCCCAGGTACTGTATGTAAGAAGTAGTGTCCCAGGTACTGTATGTAACAAGTAGTGTTGCAGGTACTGTATGTAAGAAGTAATGTCCCAGGTACTGTATGTAAGAAGTAATGTCCCAGGTACTGTATATAAGAAGTATTGTCCCAGGTACTGTATGTAAGAAGTAGTGTCCCAGGTACTGTATGTAAGAAGTAATGTCCCAGGTTACTGTATGTAAGAAGTAATGTCCCAGGTACTGTATGTAAGAAGTAATGTCCCAGGTACTGTATGTAAGAAGTAGTGTCCCAGATACTGTATGTAAGAAGTAGTGTCCCAGGTACTGTATGTAAGAAGTAGTGTCTCAGGTACTGTATGTAAGAAGTAGTGTCCCAGGTACTGTATGTAAGAAGTAATGTGCCAGGTACTGTATGTAATAAGTAGTGTCCCAGGTTCTGTATGTTAGAAGTAGTGTCCCAGGTACTGTATGTAAGAAGTAATGTCCCAGGTACTGTATGTAAGAAGTAGTGTCCCAGGTACTGTATGTAAGAAGTAATGTCCCAGGTACTGTATGTAAGAAGTAATGCCCCAGGTACTGTATATAAGAAGTATTGTCCCAGGTACTGTATGTAAGAAGTAATGTCCCAGGTACTGTATGTAAGAAGTAATGTCCCAGGTACTGTATGTAAGAAGTAGTGTCCCAGGTACTGTATATAAGAAGTATTGTCCCAGGTACTGTATATAAGAAGTATTGTCCCAGGTACTATATGTAAGAAGTAATGTCCCAGGTACTGTACGTAAGAAGTAATGTCCCTGGTACTGTATGTAAGAAGTATTGTACCAGGTACTGTATGTAAGAAGTAATGTCCCAGGTACTGTATGTACGAAGTAATGTCCCAGGTACTGTATGTAAGAAGTTGTGTCCCAGGTACTGTATGTAAGAAGTAGTGTCCCAGGTACTGTATGTAAGAAGTAATGTCCCAGGTACTGTATGTACGAAGTAATGTCCCAGGTACTGTATGTAAGAAGTTGTGTCCCAGGTACTGTATGTAAGAAGTAGTGTCCCAGGTACTGTATGTAAGAAGTAATGGCCCAGGTACTGTATGTAAGAAGTAGTGTCCCAGGTACTGTATGTAAGAAGTAGTGTCCCAGGTACTGTATGTAAGAAGTAATGTCCCAGGTACTGTATGTAAGAAGTAGTGTCCCAGGTACTGTATGTAAGAAGTAGTGTCCCAGGTACTGTATGTAAGAAGTAGTGTCCCAGGTACTGTATGTAAGAAGTAGTGTCCCAGGTACTGTATGTAAGAAGTAGTGTCCCAGGTACTGTATGTAAGAAGTAATGTCCCAGGTACTGTATGTAAGAAGTAGTGTCCCAGGTACTGTATGTAAGAAGTAATGTCCCAGGTACTGTATGTAAGAAGTAGTGTCCCAGGTACTGTATGTAAGAAGTAGTGTCCCAGGTACTGTATGTAAGAAGTAGTGTCCCAGGTACTGTAGTAAGAAGTAATGTCCCAGGTACTGTATGTAAGAAGTAATGTCCCAGGTACTGTATGTAAGAAGTAATGTCCCAGGTACTGTATGTAAGAAGTAATGTCCCAGGTACTGTATGTAAGAAGTAATGTCCCAGGTACTGTATGTAAGAAGTAATGGCCCAGGTACTGTATGTAAGAAGTAGTGTCCCAGGTACTGTATGTAAGAAGTAATGTCCCAGGTACTGTATATAAGAAGTAATGGCCCAGGTACTGTATGTAAGAAGTATTGTCCCAGGTTACTGTATGTAAGAAGTATTGTCCCAGGTTACTGTATGTAAGAAGTAGTGTCCCAGGTTACTGTATGTACGAAGTAATGTCCCAGGTACTGTATGTAAGAAGTAGTGTCCCAGGTACTGTATGTAAGAAGTAATGGCCCAGGTACTGTATGTAAGAAGTAGTGTCCCAGGTACTGTATGTAAGAAGTAATGTCCCAGGTACTGTATGTAAGAAGTAATGTCCCAGGTACTGTATGTAAGAAGTAGTGTCCCAGGTACTGTATGTAAGAAGTAGTGTCCCAGATACTGTATGTAAGAAGTAGTGTCCCAGGTACTGTATGTAAGAAGTAGTGTCCCAGGTACTGTATGTAAGAAGTAATGTCCCAGGTACTGTATGTAAGAAGTAATGTCCCAGGTACTGTATGTAAGAAGTAATGTCCCAGGTACTGTATGTAAGAAGTAATGGCCCAGGTACTGTATGTAAGAAGTAGTGTCCCAGGTACTGTATGTAAGAAGTAATGTCCCAGGTACTGTATATAAGAAGTAATGGCCCAGGTACTGTATGTAAGAAGTATTGTCCCAGGTTACTGTATGTAAGAAGTATTGTCCCAGGTTACTGTATGTAAGAAGTAGTGTCCCAGGTTACTGTATGTACGAAGTAATGTCCCAGGTACTGTATGTAAGAAGTAGTGTCCCAGGTACTGTATGTAAGAAGTAATGGCCCAGGTACTGTATGTAAGAAGTAGTGTCCCAGGTACTGTATGTAAGAAGTAGTGTCCCAGGTACTGTATGTAAGAAGTAGTGTCCCAGGTACTGTATGTAAGAAGTAGTGTCCCAGGTACTGTATGTAAGAAGTAGTGTCCCAGGTACTGTATGTAAGAAGTAATGTCCCAGGTACTGTATGTAAGAAGTAGTGTCCCAGGTACTGTATGTAAGAAGTAATGTCCCAGGTACTGTATGTAAGAAGTAATGTCCCAGGTACTGTATGTAAGAAGTAGTGTCCCAGGTACTGTATGTAAGAAGTAGTGTCCCAGGTACTGTATGTAAGAAGTAGTGTCCCAGGTACTGTATGTAAGAAGTAGTGTCCCAGGTACTGTATGTAAGAAGTAATGGCCCAGGTACTGTATGTAAGAAGTAGTGTCCCAGGTACTGTATGTAAGAACTGAACGCACTGGTGTTTCCTAAAACCTGTTTTGGATAAGCCTGCACTAAGCTCTTCCAGCTGAGACCATCCTGGGGTGAGATACTTTGGGGGCTGTGTGTTTATTTCCTGCTCGCACCTTGACTTTTATTAGTTACTTATCTGCCGAGCTGAGCAGGTGTCTCTTCTTTTGCATACTGGCCTGTGTACCAAGGCCATTTTGGAACAATATTGGGGCAGAGAGCGTCGTTGTCTCATGCCTTCTGCACTCCAGCCTGCACCCCAGTCTGCACCCCATATGCGTCAGGATGCGATTTGGGGAGTGTCAGTGGGAGCAGTAACATGGCACAAGAATTGTAGTGAGATGTATCACACTGTGCGTCGCTGTATACGTCACAATATCAGGCAGGTCTGCGGTGATGTAAAGTTTCTTGTTTAGAAACCCGCGCCAGAGGAAGCTTCTGCAGCAATCTTGTAACATATCATGCACCTTGGCGCACAAAATGGTGGCGTATGTGACGTTTTCCTGTTCGGTGATACATAGGGCACTTTTAACTCTGCCACACACTGGTAAATTCCAATGAGGCAAATGTTTAAACACTTCTAATGGGTTCCCCAGTACCCCACAGCGCCTGACCCCGTGAATATGGTTATACTGCAGGTTGTTAATGTCCAGCAGAGCACAGTAGACTCGTACCTTGAGGACATCATTCTCAGTACCACAGAGTACACAGCTGAGGAGCAGGCCCGGGAGGAGATACAGAGGAAGGCCCAGGACATCAACGACATTGCTTATCAGATGGAGAGCTGGTGAGTACCTGGGACCTTGGGATGATATATGGCTTATGCTACTTACCACAGCAGTATCACACACATTGTATTGCACATCTACATCATAACACACGAGTACATGTTACATATCACACATGCAGTACAACATGAGCACATGTCACATCACATCGGGAGTATAGCATCCATACCACACATGCACACATACTGTGCAGTATAGCATGAGTGCATGTCACATATCATACGGTATCACACCTACAGTACAGTATCATCATCATATCAAACATACAGTATAACGTCCGTATCACACATCCACATATATCACACCTACAATACAGTATCATATCCCCCACACACAGACACACACACAACATTCAATTTTTGGGCATTTTTTCTTCTTCCATATCTAACTAAATGTAAATGTTATACGTAATAGATTTGTACTAACATTCATACATACGCCCCCCCCCCCCTTTTACTCTCCTTCTCCCCCTCCCATCCCCCTCATTCTCCCTCCCCTATCCCCCTCATTCTCTCTCTCTCCCCTCACATACTGTATAACATGCGCACCCTGATGAAGGTGCATGCGCACTGAAACGTTGAATACTTTGACTTTTTAGTCATTAAATGTTCCTTTTACATTCATTTCATTTTAATCATTAAATGTTCCTTTTACATTCATTTCATCCTCATTTTGTGTGGCGTGCTTGGCTCCCTGACCAGGATTTTTGCCTTCAGCACCCGTTATTACAGTTTTTGTTACCCAGCCCCCTTGTCCTTGGGGCATCCCAAGTGGCTTTCTCCTGATCACACATTACAAATCTCACGTAGAAACCTAGACGAACTTGAGGGCAAATCAGAACCGCTTGGCCCCCGTCTCTGCCCATTTCCCTATCTGCTGTAAGACCTCAGACCCTATTTAATACCTGGGGCTTTCTTTCGTATTTCGGACACGGCTTTATGCCTGTGCCCAGCAGTATGTCGAATTCCCTACCACCTCTGCTGGGAGGCTGTTCCATGAAGCCACCAGCCTTTCCATGAAGAAGTCCTCCCTCACATTGCCACCCTCCAGTCTCGGAGAAGGACCTCTTGTTCTGGCGCTCTTCTTCCTTAGGAACGTGTGTCACTCCTGCACCTCGTTGAATCCCTTTATATATGTGAACGTTTCTCTCACACTGGCTGTACCCGGCGTAACGTACGCCGATGTAGGAGAGCGTAACGGTTATTCATTAAACATTCTCGCATTATTTTTATTTATTTATTTTTAACTTATATTTTTGAAGCAAAGATTTCACAATTGTCCATTTCTGGGCTCTTTTACCACACGACAGTAAGTGAATCGAGCGATCTGACTCTTGAGAGAGCCACATATCGTTTTCCATGACTAAATACAGGCTTGGGTGGGTAAAGGCATGTTGTATCAGACGTTTGGCCTTGTGGCTTATTGAAGGTCAGTGAAAAAGCCAATCGTATGGGAAATTGTTTTAGTTTGAAACTGAATGGTAAGTCGCTGGCTGGGTGAGTGACGGCCATTTAGCCTATCACAGGGGGTAAAGATGCTCAGCCTACATTAATTAGAACATTAACAGCTGTCACTCGCCCTCTGCACCCCACTGCCATTAAAATTCCTGGGTGAGTGAGGCCGCTCAGTGTAATTCAGAGGGGGAGGGATGTGTAGTCTGATTGGCTGTCCCTCGATGAATGACTGTCCGCTCATCCTATCACAGAGGGGGAGGGATGTACATTCGTATTGGCTGTCCCTGGGGGAGTGACAACCATTCCGTTTATCACAGAGGGATGCTGCCATGTTCTATGCCGTACATAATGTCCCATATTAATAGCCTTCTCTTGCAATTTATTTACACCCGTCTGGAAATATGGTTTTGAGATGTCAAATCAATGGTAAATAAAGCGGCTTCACCACCCTATCTTTCTGCTGCTAATACCTCTCCCTATACACCCTAATACCCCGCTGCTAATACCTCTCTCTATACACCCTAACACCTTGCTGCTAATACCTCTCTCTATACACCCTAACACCCCGCTGCTAATACCTCTCCCTATACACCCTAATACCCCACTGCTAATACCTCTCTCTATACACCCTAACACCTTGCTGCTAATACCTCTCCCTATGCACCCTAATACCCCGCTTCTAATACCTCTCCCTATGCACCCTAATACCCTCTGCTAATACCTCTTCCCATACACCCTAATACCCTGCTGCTAATACCTCTGCCTATGCACCCTAATACCCTGCTGCTAATACCTCTTCCCATACACCCTAATACCCCGCTTCTAATACCTCTCCCTATACACCCTAATACCCCGCTTCTAATACCTCTCCCTATACACCCTAATACCCTGCTGCTAATACCTCTCCCTATACACCCTAATACCCCGCTGCTAATACCTCTCCCTATACACCCTAATACCCTGCTGCTAATACCTCTCCGTATACACCCTAATACCCCGCTGCTAATACCTCTCCCTATACACCCTAATACCCCGCTGCTAATACCTCTTCCCATACACCCTAATACCCTGCTGCTAATACCTCTCCCTATGCACCCTAATACCCTGCTGCTAATACCTCTTCCCATACACCCTAACATCCCGCTGCTAATACCTCTCCCTATACACCCTAACATCCCGCTGCTAATACCTCTCCCTATACACCCTAATACCCTGCTGCTAATACCTCTCTCTATACACCCTAACACCCTGCTACTAATACCTCTCCCTATACACCCTAACATCCCGCTGCTAATACCTCTCCCTATAAACCCTAACACCCCGCTGCTAGTACCTTTTCCCATACACCCTAATACCCTGCTGCTAATACCTCTCCCTCTACATCCTAATACCTCGCTGCTAATACCTCCCTAAACACCCTAACACCCTGCTGCTAATACCTCTCCCTATACACCCGAACACCCTGCTGCTAATACCTCTCCCTATACACCCTAACACCCTGCTGCTAATATCTTTCCCTATACACCCTAACACCCTGATGCTAATACCTCTCCCTATACACCCTAACACCCTGCTTCTAATACCTGTCCCTATACACCCTAACACCCTGCTGCTAATACCTCTCCCTACCCCCAAACATCCTGCTTCTAATACCTCTCCCTATATACCCTAACACCCTGCTGCTAATACCTCTCCCTATACACCCTAACACCCTGCTGCTAATACCTCTCCCTATACACCCTAACACCCTGCTGCTAATACCTCTCCCTATACATCCTAATATCCCACTGCTAATACCTCTCCCTATACACCCTAACATCCCGCTGCTAAAACCTCTCCCTATACACCCTAATATCCCGCTGCTAATACCTCTCCCTATACACCCTAACATCCTGCTGCTAATACCTCTCCCTATACACCCTAACATCCTGCTGCTAATACCTCTCCCTATACACCCAAACACCCTACTGCTAATACCTCTCCCTATACACCCTAATGCCCTGCTGCTAATACCTCTCCCTATACACCCTAATACCCTGCTGCTAATACTTCTCCCTATACACCCTAACACCCTGCTGCAAATACCTCTGCCGATACACCCTAACACCCTGCTGCTAATACCTCTCCCTATACACCCTAACACCCTGCTGCTAATACCTCTCCCTATACACCCTAACATCCCGCTGCTAATACCTCTCCCTATACACCCTTACATACCGCTGCTAATACCTCTCCCTATACATCCTAACATCCCGCTGCTAATACCTCTCCCTATACACCTTAACACCCCGCTGCTAATACCTCTCCCTATACACCCTAACACCCCGCTGCTAATACCTCTCCCTATACACCCCGACATCCCGTTGCTAATACCTCTCCCAATACACCCCAATACCCCACTGCTAATACCTCTCCCTATATACCCTAACACCCCGCTGCTAATACCTCTCCCAATACACCCTAACACCCCGCTGCTAATACCTCTCCCTATACACCCTAACATCCCGCTGCTAATACCTCTCCCTATACACCCTAACACCCTGCTGCTAATACCTCTCCCTATACACCCTAACACCCTGCTGCTAATACCTCTCCCTATACATCCTAATATCCCACTGCTAATACCTCTCCCTATACACCCTAACATCCCGCTGCTAAAACCTCTCCCTATACACCCTAATATCCCGCTGCTAATACCTCTCCCTATACACCCTAACATCCCGCTGCTAAAACCTCTCCCTATACACCCTAATATCCCGCTGCTAATACCTCTCCCTATACACCCTAACATCCTGCTGCTAATACCTCTCCCTATACACCCTAACATCCTGCTGCTAATACCTCTCCCTACCCCCAAACATCCTGCTTCTAATACCTCTCCCTATATACCCTAACACCCTGCTGCTAATACCTCTCCCTATACACCCTAACACCCTGCTGCTAATACCTCTCCCTATACACCCTAACACCCTGCTGCTAATACCTCTCCCTATACATCCTAATATCCCACTGCTAATACCTCTCCGTATACACCCTAACATCCCGCTGCTAAAACCTCTCCCTATACACCCTAATATCCCGCTGCTAATACCTCTCCCTATACACCCTAACATCCTGCTGCTAATACCTCTCCCTATACACCCTAACATCCTGCTGCTAATACCTCTCCCTATACACCCAAACACCCTACTGCTAATACCTCTCCCTATACACCCTAATGCCCTGCTGCTAATACCTCTCCCTATACACCCTAATACCCTGCTGCTAATACTTCTCCCTATACACCCTAACACCCTGCTGCAAATACCTCTGCCGATACACCCTAACACCCTGCTGCTAATACCTCTCCCTATACACCCTAACACCCTGCTGCTAATACCTCTCCCTATACACCCTAACATCCCGCTGCTAATACCTCTCCCTATACACCCTAACATCCCGCTGCTAATACCTCTCCCTATACACCCTTACATACCGCTGCTAATACCTCTCCCTATACATCCTAACATCCCGCTGCTAATACCTCTCCCTATACACCTTAACACCCCGCTGCTAATACCTCTCCCTATACACCCTAACACCCACCGCTAATACCTCTCCCTATACACCCTAACACCCCGCTGCTAACTCCCTATACACCCTAATACCATACTGCTAATACCTCTCTCTATACACCCTAACACCCACTGCTAATACCTCTCCCTATACACCCTAACACCCTGCTGCTAATACCTCTCCCTATACACCCTAACACCCACTGCTAATACCTCTCCCTATACACCCTAACACCCTGCTGCTAATACCTCTCCCTATACACCCTAACACCCACTGCTAATACCTCTCCCTATACACCCTAACACCCCGCTGCTAATACCTCTCCCTATACACCCTAACACCCACCGCTAATACCTCTCCCTATACACCCTAACACCCCGCTGCTAACTCCCTATACACCCTAATACCATACTGCTAATACCTCTCTCTATACACCCTAACACCCCGCTGATAATACCTCTCCCTATACACCCTAACACCCTGCTGCTAATACCTCTCCCTATACACCCTAACACCCCGCTGATAATACCTCTCCCTATACACCCTAACACCCTGCTGCTAATACCTCTCCCTATACACCCCAACACCCCGCTGATAATACCTCTCCCTATACACCCTAACACCCTGCTGCTAATACCTCTCCCTATACACCCTAACACCCCGCTGATAATACCTCTCCCTATACACCCTAACACCCCGCTGATAATACCTCTCCCTATACACCCTAACACCCCGCTGATAATACCTCTCCCTATACACCCTAACACCCCGCTGATAATACCTCTCCCTATACACCCTAACACCCCGCTGATAATACCTCTCCCTATACACCCTAACACCCTGCTGCTAATACCTCTCCCTATACACCCTAACACCCCGCTGATAATACCTCTCCCTATACACCCTAACACCCACCGCTAATACCTCTCCCTATACACCCTAACACCCTACTGCTAATACCTCTCCCTATACACCCTAACACCCCGCTGCTAATACCTCTCCCTATACACCCTAACATCCCGCTGCTAATACCTCTCCCTATACACCCTAACACCCTGCTGCTAATACCTCTCCCTATACACCCTAACACCCCGCTGCTAATACCTCTCCCTATACACCCTAACACCCCGCTGATAATACCTCTCCCTATACACCCTAACACCCCGCTGATAATACCTCTCCCTATACACCCTAATACCATACTGCTAATAATTCGGTAAAGGGTCGGACTGAGTGGACCCGGTTCTCCTTATCTGTCCGTTTCAGTGTTTGTTTGAGTTATCTGCCTTGTTTGCAGCCGCACGTGCCAGCAGTCAGAAGAGATTGTGGCAGAGCTGGTTTATAGCTTCCTAATCCCAGAGGTGCAGAAGACGTCCGCTCGTGAGAGAGGTGAGCATCAGCCCTTCAAACGGGGTTACTGTGTACCCCCACAGCCCCCTTTAAACCCGACTGGCCCTTTGTCAATATTCATATCGTCAATTCCTCAGTGTTGCCACAAGATGTCACTGTTACTCCACAAGTATTTAAACGGAGCGCCCCAAGTAACAACACGTAATTAGGGGTTCCGGTTTTACGAGACACAAGGGGAGTGTGGAAACTAGGAACATTGCACAGATAAACACCAAGTGAAGCCGGGGGTCTCCGGAGTGAAGCCGGGGGTCTCCGGAGTGAAGCCGGGGGTCTCCAGGAGTGAAGCCGGGTGTCTCCGGAGTGAAGCCGGGGGTCTCCGGAGTGAAGCCGGGGGTCTCCGGAGCAGAACCCCATTAATTTCAGCTCCGGGGACCCCCTTCTTCCCGATATACTTGCCTCCGAAGGTGCTAAATGTGTTGGTTACGTGAGCCAATAGGCAGCCACAAGGGCTGACGTCGCAGCTTCCTATTGGCCCGCGTGACGCAGGATATTTAAACGCCGCCATTATGTCACAGGTAGGCACGCAGGTTCCCTGGCTGCAGAGATACCGGGACCTAATATGGAGGTAAGTCTCTCGGGAAGCAGGGGGTCCCCTGAGCTCAAATGAATGGGGTTCAGCTCTGGAGACCCCCTGCTTCAATCCTGTAACAGAAACACAAGCAATGCAACATAGAGTCCTGCTTTAACCAGGGGCGTAACCGCCGTGCACCGGGGGGCCCGATAGCACAGGGGGGCCCTGCCGGCTGGTGCTGGAGATTGGGCCCGGCGGAGGCCAGAGGCTGCTGCTGCAGGGACAAGGCCGTCGCTACACCGGCAAGGCCTCCTCCCCCCGCCTGTTTCTCCCCCTACCCCCCCCCCGCATGGCTGAGCAGCAGCAGCTCATACAGTGTGGGATCGTAGCAGCTAGATCATCCCTGTAACATTCTTAGGGGGTGGGGAGTGTCTGTGATGGATTGTGTGGAGTTGTGTGTGTGTGTGTGTGTGTGTGGAGTTGTGTGAGGGAGAGAGGAGGTGGGGGAGAGGGAGGAAGAGTAAAAGGGAGTGATGGGAAATACACGGGGTGAAGTGTGAGAGAGGGAGAGATACATGGGGGGAATGTGAGTAAGGGAGAGATACATGGGGGGAGAGTGTGATGGAGAGATACATGGGGGAGTGTGGGGGAGGGAGAGATACATGGGGATAATGTGAGTGAGGGAGAGATACATGGGGGGGAGTGTGAGGGAGGGATACATGGGGGAGTGTGGGTAAGGGAGAGATACATGGGGGGGAGTGTGATGGAGAGATACATGGGGGAGTGTGGGTAAGGGAGAGATACATGGGGGGGAGTGTGATGGAGAGATACATGGGGGGAGTGTGGGTAAGGGAGAGATACATGGGGGGGAGTGTGGGTAAGGGAGAGATACATGGGGGTGAGTGTGGGTAAGGGAGAGATACATGGGGGGGAGTGTGGGTAAGGGAGAGATACATGGGGGTGAGTGTGGGTAAGGGAGAGATACATGGGGGTGAGTGTGGGTAAGGGAGAGATACATGGGGGTGAGTGTGGGTAAGGGAGAGATACATGGGGGGGAGTGTGAGGGAGAGATACATGGGGGGGAGTGTGAGGCTGGGAGGCAAATACATGGGGGGGAGTGCGGTGGAGAGATACATGGGGTGAGTGTGGGTAAGGGAGAGATACATGGGGGGGGAGTGTGAGGCTGGGAGGCAAATACATGGGGGGGAGTGCGAGGGAGAGATACATTGGGGGGGATTGTGAGTGAGGGAGAGAAATTCATGTGGGGGGGTGAGGGAGGGATACATTGGGGGGGGAGTGTAAGGGAGGGAGAGAAATACATGGGGGGGGTGTGAGAGAGGGAAATACATGGGAGTGTAAGGGAGAGATACATGGGGGTGGGGGGGTGAGGGAGGGTGTGAGAGGGGGGAGTTGCTCGCATAACCGCTGACACCAAATGAAAACAATACTTAGGGGGCCCTTGAATTTATTTTGCAGGGGGGCCCAAAAAATGTAGTTACTCTTCTGGCTTTAACACTGATAAATACTGATTTTAAAAATAAATAAAATGAAAACACAGGAACTCCCCTCCCCACGAATTCCCTCGAATCCCCTATTTCCATGAATCCCCTCTCCCCTCTTCCCTCGAATCCCCTCTCCCTGAATCCCCTCTCCCCTCTTCCCTCGAATCCCCCACCTGAGTTTGCAGAAAAGTGAACACAGAAAACCAAAGCCCCTCAACATAATGTAAATAAAATGCATACATTGAAGGGCGGCAATCAAAAGACTCACAAGAAATAGCGCAGGATCCTGTGCGTGTTATTTTCGCTACGGGCTCAAACCGTCGCGATAAAAAATTGCGATAATCAGGGCTCGGTTATTAAGCCGTTTATAGAAAATCACAGTGGTGATCATCTTTATTATGCCTGGGGAGATACAATTAGAATTTGACTCTGGTATTAACCAAACTCCGTATCAAATTCATTTTTTCCCCATATAAGGCCTTTATTTTTGGAGTCTGATTGAATTTGCCGATCTCAGAACACCCTCATTGCCCAGTCAGCCCTCGTTACACACTTCATTGGGGAACAAATCGCCCGATCCTTTTCGATTGTAAGAAAGTTTGTTTATTTTTAAGAGCTCATTTATAACTCTGCTTGGCAAATGCAACTCTGGAGTTATTGAATCATACTCTCCTCGGGTAGGCGTCCCGTATCGTTTTCCAAAGGTGGGAAGAATGTACCGTTGTATACTGTTGTATATATTAATCTACGTTTGAAAACGTACATGTACGTACACATATATTTTATATAATAAAGGATGAAAGCAGAATTTGTTCCTATGGTTTCAGTGCAGGTTCAAAATATTTTGCTAAATAGAGAATGGAGAAATGCAATCCAACATAAAGTGTTTGTGACTGCACAACGAAATGGATTTTTGACCCCAAATCCACCTAGGTACTGTAAGAGGTCCAGTGTATAAACGCACATTTTCCTGAGCGCGGGCAGTGTGGAATGTGTTCATTTGTTTAGTTATACAAGTTCCTGCAATGATTTCCAAAGCCATGAAAGGGTTAATCGCGTGTAAATGCGCACAGACGGTGCACACGTTTTATTAAACACGCCAGTCATACCTGCTGCATGTGTGAAGCCCCCCGCCCCCCTGGTCCCACCAGCAGTGGCGGACTTAACCTCGGCTTATTAGCACCGCGTCCCTACCCTGTTCTGCTGATAATAGTGGTGTCTGATCTTTGCTTACTGATGACAAGATTTGCCATGAGCTTTCACCCCTCCCTCTGCGCACTTTTATGTAGCGTCTCTCTCCCTGCAGGAGGGAAACCGGAAAAGTGACGTGTCTACAAGAGTGTAACTGGGAAGGGCTCATGGTGGGACTGGGAAGGGCTGGCTCATGTAACTGGGAAGGGCTCTTGGTGATGTAATATAGAGTGTGTCATGTCTAAGCAGGAAATAAAGAAAAACCTGGCGCCATACTTTATTTAAAGTTTTTTATATTATCACACTGTGTATCACACTTTAGCGCTAGTTCACAATTTTTGTTTTCACCATGTCTAAGCAGGGTTACTTCACAGGACACTTTCTGTGCCGGAAAACAGTGGAATAGGCCGCAGAGGGCCATGTTTAGTAAGCCGTACTGGAAGGTGACATAGGGTAGCACTGCTGAAGCCCAGGGGCATGGGCGAAACGCTCGTCGCACATTTTTTTTATAGCATGGTCAGAGCCACGCCAGTTTGGCACCTTCAGTGCACCAGTGCCCGGCCATCACAATCGATGTTAAATTCTAAGTGCTCGGCGGGTGTGAGCTGTGCACAGAATTGAGACGTTTACAAGCTTGCCCTATTGCTAACATAATGAGAGCAAAGGGATCCGTGGAGGAGGATGAATGTTTGGGGACCGTGCCCAGGTCTGTGCCCAGTTCAGCCGCCTCTGGGTATTTGTGACGTCTTCTGCTGGTGTCAAAAGTCATTTTTAAGCAAAGGAAAGTGAATAAGTGAGGATGCTGAACACAGGTGGAGTGACAGCAGCAAGTGTGTAAGTTAATGTCTTGCAGTCCCGCCCCCTTCTCTTACACTGACCTTACCTGGCATCACAACATTACACGGGCGACAGCTCTGTTACCGACGATCTGAAGGTGTCTCACACGCTATCATTGAGCATGGTCAGCGCACAATGGAACTGTGTTTGATCTGTGAATTAAACTGAAGTAATATCGAGGTAACATTGAAGATGGTCACACTGTATAATGAGATCGGGTATTTTGATATTTACGACCTTTGACTAAGGATTTAGTCATTGTATTCTGATCCATGTTTCTTATTGGATATTATACAGAGGTTACACATGTGATAACGTGGGAACTGGCCAGTACCGTGTGTTTTTGTAATTACTATATGGATTTTAAAGTTAGGAGTTATTTGTGTTCGATAAATGAGATTTTGTTTTATACTTGAGGCTGTTATCTTACCCCGATATTTTTATACTTGAGGCTGGATCTCACCCCGATATTTTTATACTTGAGGCTGGATCTCACCCCGATATTTTTATACTTGAGGATGGATCTCACCCCGATATTTTTATACTTGAGGCTGGATCTCACCCCGATATTTTTATACTTGAGGACGGATCTCACCCCGATATTTTTATACTTGAGGCTGGATCTCACCCCGATATTTTTATACTTGAGGATGGATCTCACCCCGATATTTTTATACTTGAGGCTGGATCTCACCCCGATATTTTAATACTTGAGGCTGGATCTCACCCCAATATTTTTATACTTGAGGCTGGATCTCACCCCGATATTTTTATTCTTGAGGCTGGATCTCACCCCGATATTTTTGTGTGATTGTTTTAGGGGTAGTATGTGTGTTTCAGTGCTGGTTATTGACCCTTTTGGCTTCTTCACTCCTCCTTTATTGGAGAAGGGGAACCCGATATATCTTATTGTGTTCTGGTTCCTTTCTCACCCTTTTTCGTTATGGGTTATAGCACCATTGATTTTCTTCTGTACCTCTCGGCATTGACCGTGAGCACTTTGTGGTGTGGTTATGTATATATATGTTTCGTTTGCCCCTTATGTTTCACAATGTAATGTCATAAAGTGATAGGTCTGCAGATTGGAACCAGGCATTTTGGAAAACAGACAGTACTGTATATGACAGTATAACGCAGGGGTGGCCAACTCCAGTCCAACAGGTCTGGTTTTCAGGATATCCCTGCTTCAGCACAGGTGGCTCAATCAGTGGCTCTGTCAAAGATGGCACCACTAATTGGGCCACCTGTGCTGAAGCAGGGACTGATTAGTCTATACCAGGGATGGCCAACTCCAGTCCTCAATGGCCACCAACAAAACTGGCCCCTCCCCACTCTCCAGGTAAGCAGGTTTTCTTTGCATGCAGTTGGTTGCGACAGGTTCAATGCCAGGACCATCCTTCCCCTAATTATAGAGGTAAATAAGAATTTTAATTAGTTAGTGTTAGGACCTGCGATATTATAATCATGCCTTGATGTGGCTCGCAGGCTTATACGCTTTGGCCAAATGGTTAACTAAATTACCCTTTTTCAAGAGATGTATAGGTATTTCACTGTGTATTTTTTGTCCCATTGGATGTTGCTGTGGAGTTCTTTGTTTCTTGTGTTTTACAGTCCTATTGTATACAGTATACAGTACATGCTCTGTGTGTATATAACGGCAGAAAGGAGATGGATGGCCTTCAGCGTGTCATTTGTTGAGCTAGATATGTGTAGGGAAAGCATTGAAGTTCCAGCTCTGTGACAATACTGACGTGTGTATTCAGAGAATATCTCTGACATGTTACAGCAAGGCCTGTAGCATTAACTCTTTCACTGCCGGGGAGAGGCTTAACGGACACATTCACCCACATGTTTACCTTGAAATAAACCACGCCTCTTCTGCAATAACCGATTAACACTTTCTGTGCTACCAGAACAAGGGTTGCCAGATGTCCAGTATTGTACTGGACTGTCCTGTATTTGGATACTCTGTCCAGTAAATAATTAGAGGTAATACTGGACATGTATGTGTATACCGGTATTACCTCTCTGGGCGTGTATGTGTATACTGGTATTACCTCTCTGGGTGTGTATGTGTATACCGGTATTACCTCTCTGAGTGTGTATGTGTATACCGGTATTACCTCTCTGGGCGTGTATGTGTATACCGGTATTATCTCTCTGGGCGTGTATATGTATACCGGTATTATCTCTCTGGGCGTGTATATGTATACCGGTATTACCTCTCTGGGTGTGTATGTGTATACCGGTATTACCTCTCTGAGTGTGTATGTGTATACCGGTATTACCTCTCTGGGTGTGTATGTGTATACCGGTATTACCTCTCTGGACGTGTATACCGGTATTCCCTCTCTGGGCGTGTATGTGTATACCGGTATTACCTCTCTGGGCGTGTATGTGTATACCGGTATTACCTCTCTGGGTGTGTATGTGTATACCGGTATTACCTCTCTGGGTGTGTATGTGTATACCGGTATTACCTCTCTGGGCGTGTATGTGTATACCGGTATTATCTCTCTGGGCGTGTATGTGTATACCGGTATTACCTCTCTGGGTGTGTATGTGTATACCGGTATTACCTCTCTGGACGTGTATACCGGTATTCCCTCTCTGGGCGTGTATGTGTATACCGGTATTACCTCTCTGGGCGTGTATGTGTATACCGGTATTACCTCTCTGGGTGTGTATGTGTATACCGGTATTACCTCTCTGGGTGTGTATGTGTATACCGGTATTACCTCTCTGGGCGTGTATGTGTATACCGGTATTACCTCTCTGGGTGTGTATGTGTATACCGGTATTACCTCTCTGGGCGTGTACTGTATGTGTATACCGGTATTACCTCTCTGGACGTGTATGTGTATACCGGTATTACCTCTCTGGGCGTGTATGTGTATACCGGTATTACCTCTCTGGGTGTGTATGTGTATACCGGTATTACCTCTCTGGGTGTGTATGTGTATACCGGTATTACCTCTCTGGGCGTGTATGTGTATACCGGTATTATCTCTCTGGGCGTGTATGTGTATACCGGTATTACCTCTCTGGGTGTGTATGTGTATACCGGTATTACCTCTCTGGACGTGTATACCGGTATTCCCTCTCTGGGCGTGTATGTGTATACCGGTATTACCTCTCTGGGCGTGTATGTGTATACCGGTATTACCTCTCTGGGTGTGTATGTGTATACCGGTATTACCTCTCTGGGTGTGTATGTGTATACCGGTATTACCTCTCTGGGCGTGTATGTGTATACCGGTATTACCTCTCTGGGTGTGTATGTGTATACCGGTATTACCTCTCTGGGCGTGTACTGTATGTGTATACCGGTATTACCTCTCTGGACGTGTATGTGTATACCGGTATTACCTCTCTGGACGTGTATGTGTATACCGGTATTACCTCTCTGGGCGTGTATGTGTATACCGGTATTACCTCTCTGGGCGTGTATGTGTATACTGGTATTACCTCTCTGGGCGTGTATGTGTATAGCGGTATTACCTCTCTGGGCGTGTATGTGTATAGCGGTATTACCTCTCTGGATGTGTATGTGTATACCGGTATTACCTCCCTGGGCGTGTATATATACCGGTATTACCTCTCTGGGCATGTATGTGTACACCGGTATTACCTCTCTGGGCGTGTTTGTGTATACCGGTATTAACTCTCTGGGTGTGTGTGTATACCAGTATTACCTCTCTGGGCGTGTATGTGTATATCGGTATTACCTCCCTGGGCGTGTATGTATATACCGGTATTACCTCTCTGGGCGTGTATGTGTACACCGGTATTAACTCTCTGGGTGTGTGTGTATACCAGTATTACCTCTCTGGGCGTGTATGTGTATATCGGTATTACCTCCCTGGGCGTGTATGTATATACCGGTATTACCTCTCTGGGCGTTTATGTGTATACCGGTATTACCTCTCTGGGCGTTTATGTGTATACCGGTATTACCTCTCTGGGTATTGTATTGTATTGTATGTCTTTATTTATATAGCGCCATTAGTGTACATAGCGCTTCACAGTAGTAATACATGTGGTAATCAAATAAATAACAGATAATATAAATAACAGATCATGGGAATAAGTGCTTTAGACATAAAAGTAACATTTCGGAAGAGGAGTCCCTGCCCCGAGGAGCTTACAGTCTAATTGGTAGGTAGGGAGAACGTACAGAGACAGTAGGAGGGAGTTCTGGTAAGTGCGTCTGCAGGGGGCCAATCTTTATGTATCATGTGTTCAGAATATCCACAGTGCTATTCATATGCTTCTTTAAGCAGGTGTGTCTTAAGGTGGGTCTTAAAGGTGGATAGAGAGGATGCTAGTCGGGTACTGAGGGGAAGGGCATTCCAGAGGTGTGGGGCAGTCAGTGAAAAAGGTTTAAGGCGGGAGAGGGCTTTAGATACAAAGGGGGTAGAAAGAAGACATCCTTGAGAAGAACGCAAGAGTCTGGATGGTGCATAGCGAGAAATTAGGGATGAGATGTAAGGAGGGGCAGAAGAATGTAAAGCTTTAAAAGTGAGGAGAAGAATGGAGTGTGAGATGCGGGATTTGATCGGAAGCCAGGAGAGGGATTTCAGGAGGGGAGATGCTGAGACAGATCTAGGAAAGAGTAGAGTGATTCTGGCAGTAGCATTTAGGATAGATTGTAGGGGAGACAGGTGAGAGGCAGGAAGGCCAGACAGCAGGAGGTTACAGTAATCAAGACGGGAGAGAATGAGGGCCTGAGTCAGAGTTTTAGCAGTCGAACAACAGAGGAAAGGGCGTATCTTAGTTATATTGCGGAGGAAAAAGCGACAAGTTTTAGAAATGTTTTGAATGTGAGGGGCGAATGTGAGAGAGGAGTCGAGTGTGACCCCTAGGCAGCGTGCTTGGGCTACTGGGTGAATGATTGTAGTTCCAACAGTAATGTGGAAGGAGGTAGTAGGGCCAGGTTTTGGAGGAAGTATGAGGAGCTCTGTTTTAGCCATGTTGAGTTTAAGGCGTCGGAGGGCCATCCAGGATGATATAGCAGGGAGACATTCAGAAACTTTGGTTTGTACAGCAGGTGTAAGGTCAGGTGTTGAAAAGTATATTTGTGTGTCGTCGGCATAGAGGTGATAATTAAACCCAAAAGATGTTATTAGGTCACCTAGAGAGAGTGTGTACAGAGAAAAGAGAAGAGGTCCCAGGACAGAGCCCTGGGGTACCCCCACAGAGAGATCAATAGAGGAGGAGGAGGTGTTAGCAGAAGAGACACTAAAAGTATGATGGGAGAGGTAGGATGAGATCCAGGATAGAGCTTTGTTCCGAATACCTAGAGTATGGAGAATGTGGAGAAGAAGAGGGTGGTCCACTGTGTCAAATGCTGCAGAGAGGTCGAGTAATATGAGCAGAGTGTAATGACCTCTGTCTTTGGCAGCATGGAGGTCGTCAGTTATTTTAGTGAGGGCTGTTTCGGTGGAGTGAGCAGTGCGGAAGCCAGATTGTAGAGGGTCTAGGAGAGAATAGGTGTTGAGAAAATGGAGCAAGCGAGAGAATACAAGACGTTCAAGGAGTTTAGAGGCAAAAGGCAGGAGGGAGACAGGTCGATAGTTAGAAAGACAGGTAGGGTCAAGCTTGCTGTTTTTGAGTAATGGTATGACTGTTGCATGTTTGAAGGAGGATGGAAAGGTTCCAGAGCAGAGGGAGGAGTTAAAAATGTGTGTAAGCGTAGGGATTATAGAAGGAGCTAGAGGTTTTAGGAGATGGGAGGGAATGGGGTCAAGAGGGCAAGTGGTAGAGGGAGAAGAGGCGATCAACAGCGACACATCCTCCTCTGAGACAGTGGAAAAAGAGTCAAGGAAGGCAGGAGGAGAGTTAGGAAGAGGTGTAGGATGGGGGGAAGAAACAGAGGGGATGTTCTGCCGTATGGATTCCACCTTTTCCTTAAAATAGTCAGCAAAGTCCTGAGCGGAGATGGAGGAAGGAGAGGCAGCTGAGGGTGGTTTGAGTAGAGTATCAAAGACAGAGAACAGTCGGCGTGGGTTAGACTTGTGCATGTTGATTAGTGCAGAAAAGTAGGCTTGTTTAGCTTGCGAGAGGGCAGAGTTGAAACAGGATAGCATAAATTTGTAGTGAAGGAAGTCTGCGAGAGTGTGAGACTTCCTGCAGAGGCGTTCAGAGGAACGAGTGGAGGAACGCAGCATGCGCGTGTGGGAATTTAGCCAGGGTCTAGGGTTAGAAGGGCGAGGGCGGCAGAGAGAAAGCGGGGCATGTAGATCAAGAGACGAGGACAAGACAGAGTTGTACTTTCTGACCAGGTTGTCAGGGTCTGTAGCAGAGCTGAGAGAGGAGAGGGAGGAGCGTAAAGTGGACTCAAAGTCAGGTAAGTGAATAGAGCGCAGGTTTCTGCAGAACCGGGGGGTAGATGGAGGTGGAGAAGGGGAGAAGCGAGATAAAGAGAATGAGATGAGATGATGGTCAGAGAGAGGAAAAGGGGAAATGGAGAAATCAGAGAGAGAGAAGTTTTTAGTGGATGTGTGTGTATACCAGTATTACCTCTCTGGGCGTGTATGTGTATACCGGTATTACCTCTCTGGGCGTGTATGTGTATACCGGTATTACCTCTCTGGGCGTGTATGTGGACCGGTATTAACTCTCTGGGTGTGTATGTGTATACCGGTATTACCTCTCTGGGCGTGTATGTGTATACCGGTATTACCTCTCTGGGTGTGTATGTGTATAGCGGTATTACCTCTCTGGGCGTGTATGTGTATACCGGTATTACCTCTCTGGGCGTGTATGTGTATACCGGTATTACCTCTCTGGGTGTGTGTGTATACCAGTATTACCTCTCTGGGCGTGTATGTGTATACCGGTATTACCTCCCTGGGCGTGTATGTATATACCGGTATTACCTCTCTGGGCGTGTATGTGTATACCGGTATTACCTCTCTGGGCGTGTATGTGTATACCGGTATTACCTCTCTGGGCGTGTATGTGTATACCGGTATTACCTCTCTGGGCGTGTATGTGTATACCAGTATTACCTCTCTGGGTGTGTATGTGTATAGCGGTATTACCTCTCTGGATGTGTATGTGTATACCGGTATTACCTCCCTGGGCGTGTATGTATATACTGGTATTACCTCTCTGGGCGTGTATGTGTATACCGGTATTACCTCTCTGGGCGTTTATGTGTATACCGGTATTACCTCTCTGGGTGTGTGTGTATACCAGTATTACCTCTCTGGGCGTGTATGTGTATACCGGTATTACCTCTCTGGGCGTTTATGTGTATACAGGTATTACCTCTCTGGGTGTGTGTGTATACCAGTATTACCTCTCTGGGCGTGTATGTGTATACCGGTTTTATCTCTCTGCAGCTCTCATCTCCCTCCCCCCTGCATCTTCCATCTCTCCCCCCCTGCATCTTCCATATCTCTCCCCCCCCTGCATCTCCCATCTCTCCCCCCCCTGCATCTCCCATCTCTCCCCCCCCTGCATCTCCCATCTCTCCCCCCCTGCATCTCCCATCTCTCTCCCCCCCTGCATCTCCCATCTCTCTCCCCCCCTGCATCTCCCATCTCTCTCCACCCCCTGCATCTCCCATCTCTCTCCCCCCCTGCATCTCCCATCTCTCTCCCCCCTGCATCTCCCATATCTCTCCCCTTCCATCTCCCATATCTCTCCCCCCCTGCAGCTCCCATCTCTCTCCCCCCGAAGCTCCCATCTCTCCCCCTGCAGCTCTCATCTCTTCCCCCCACCCCCTGCAGCTCTCATCTCTTCCCCCCCCCCACCCCCTGCAGCTCTCATCTCTCCCCCCCCCACCCCCTGCAGCTCTCATCTCTTCCCCCCCCTGCAGCTCTCATCTCTTCCCCCCCACCCCCTGCAGCTCTCATCTCTTCCCCCCACCCCCTGCAGCTCTCATCTCTCCCCCCCACCCCCTGCAGCTCTCATATCTTCCCCCCACCCCTTGCAGCTCTCATCTCTTCCCCCCACCCCCTGCAGCTCTCATCTCTTCCCCCCTCCCCACCCCCTGCAGCTCTCATCTCTTCCCCCCCCACCCCCTGCAGCTCTCATCTCTTCCCCCCACCCCCTGCAGCTCTCATCTCTTCCCCCCACCCCCTGCAGCTCTCATCACTTCCCCCCACCCCCTTCAGCTCTCATCTCTTCCCCCCCCACCCCCTGCAGCTCTCATATCTTCCCCCCACCCCTTGCAGCTCTCATCTCTTCCCCCCACCCCCTGCAGCTCTCATCTCTTCCCCCCTTCCCACCCCCTGCAGCTCTCATCTCTTCCCCCCCACCCCCTGCAGCTCTTATCTCTTCCCCCCCTGCAGCTCTCATCTCTCCCCCCCCACCCCCTGCAGCTCTCATCTCTCCCCCCCCCCCACCCCCTGCAGCTCTCATCTCTTCCCCCCCCCAACCCCCTGCAGCTCTCATCTCTTCCCCCCACCCCCTGCAGCTCTAATCTCTTCCCCCCCACCCCCTGCAGCTCTCATCTCTTCCCCCCACCCCCTGCAGCTCTCATCTCTTCCCCCCACCCCTGCAGCTCTCATCTCTTCCCCCCTCCCCACCCCCTGCAGCTCTCATCTCTTCCCCCCCCCCCACCCCCTGCAGCTCTCATCTCTTCCCCCCCTGCAGCTCTCATCTCTCCCCCCCCCCACCCCCTGCAGCTCTCATCTCTCCCCCCCACCCCCTGCAGCTCTCATCTCTTCCCCCCCCTGCAGCTCTCATCTCTTCCCCCCACCCCCTGCAGCTCTCATCTCTCCCCCCCACCCCCTGCAGCTCTCATATCTTCCCCCCACCCCTTGCAGCTCTCATCTCTTCCCCCCACCCCCTGCAGCTCTCATCTCTTCCCCCCTCCCCACCCCCTGCAGCTCTCATCTCTTCCCCCCCACCCCCTGCAGCTCTCATCTCTTCCCCCCCTGCAGCTCTCATCTCTCCCCCCCCCCACCCCCTGCAGCTCACATCTCTCCCCCCCACCCCCGGCAACTCTCATCTCTTCCCCCCACCCCCTGCAGCTCTCATCTCTTCCCCCCACCCCCTGCAGCTCTCATCTCTTCCCCCCACCCCCTGCAGCTCTCATCTCTTCCCCCCACCCCCTGCAGCTCTCATCTCTTCCCCCCACCCCCTGCAGCTCTCATCTCTTCCCCCCACCCCCTGCAGCTCTCATCTCTTCCCCCCACCCCCTGCAGCTCTCATCTCTTCCCCTCCCACCCCCTGCAGCCCTCATCTCTTCCCCCCACCCCCTGCAGCTCTCCTCTCTTCCCCCCTCCCCACCCCCTGCAGCTCTCATCTCTTCCCCCCCCACCCCCTGCAGCTCTCATCTCTTCCCCCCCCCAACCCCCTGCAGCTCTCATCTCTTCCCCCCACCCCCTGCAGCTCTCATCACTTCCCCCCCACCCCCTGCAGCTCTCATCTCTTCCCCCCACCCCCTGCAGCTCTCATCTCTTCCCCCCACCCTTGCAGCTCTCATCTCTTCCCCCCTCCCCACCCCCTGCAGCTCTCATCTCTTCCCCCACCCCCTGCAGCTCTCATCTCTTCCCCCCCTGCAGCTCTCATCTCTCCCCCCCCACCCCCTGCAGCTCTCATCTCTCCCCCCCACCCCCTGCAGCTCTCATCTCTTCCCCCCCCCTGCAGCTCTCATCTCTTCCCCCCACCCCCTGCAGCTCTCATCTCTCCCCCCCACCCCCTGCAGCTCTCATCTCTTCCCCCCCCCCACCCCCTGCAGCTCTCATCTCTTCCCCCCCTGCAGCTCTCATCTCTCCCCCCCCACCCCCTGCAGCTCTCATCTCTCCCCCCCACCCCCTGCAGCTCTCATCTCTTCCCCCCCCTGCAGCTCTCATCTCTTCCCCCACCCCCTGCAGCTCTCATCTCTTCCCCCCACCCCTGCAGCTCTCATCTCTTCCCCCCCACCCCCTGCAGCTCTCATCTCTTCCCCCCCACCCCCTGCAGCTCTCATCTCTTCCCCCCGTGCAGCTCTCATCTCTTCCCTCCCACTCCCTGCAGCTCTCCTCTCTTCCCCCCCCCACCCACTGCAGCTCTCATCTCTTCTCCCCCACCCCCTGCAGCTCTCATCTCTTCCCCCCCACCCCCTGCAGCTCTCATCTCTTCCCCCCACCCCCTGCAGCTCTCATCTCTTCCCCCCCACCCCCTGCAGCTCTCATTTCTTCCCCCCCACCCCCTGCAACTCTGATCTCTTCCCCCCACCCCCTGCAGCTCTCATCTCTTCCCCCCACCCCCTGCAGCTCTCATCTCTTCCTCCCACCCCCTGCAGCTCTCATCTCTTCCCCCCACCCCCTGCAGCTCTCATCTCTTCCCCCCACCCCCTACAGCTCTCATCTCTTCCCCCAACCCCTGCAGCTCTCATCTCTTCCCCCCCCCACCCCCTGCAGCTCTCCTCTCTTTCCCCCCCCACCCCCTGCAGCTCTCATCTCTTCCCCCCCTGCATCTCTCATCTCTTACCCCCCACCCCCTGCAGCTCTCATCTCTTCCCTCCCACCCCCTGCAGCTCTCGTCTCTTCCCCCCCACCCCCTGCAGCTCTCATCTCTTCCCCCCCACCCCCTGCAGCTCTCATCTCTTCCCCCCACCCCCTGCAGCTCTCGTCTCTTCCCCCCCACCCCCTGCAGCTCTCATCTCTTCCCTCCCCACCCCCTGCAGCTCTCATCTCTTCCCCCCCACCCCCTGCAGCTCTCATCTCTTCCCCCCCACCCCCTGCAGCTCTCATCTCTTCCTCCCACCCCTGCAGCTCTCATCTCTTCCCCCCACCCCCTGCAGCTCTCATCTCTTCCCCCCACTCCCCTGCAGCTCTCATCTCTTCCCCCCACCCCCTGCAGCTCTCATCTCTTCCCCCCACCCCCTGCAGCTCTCATCTCTTCCCCCCCACCCCCTGCAACTCTCATCTCTTCCCCCCACCCCCTGCAGCTCTCATCTCTCCCCCCCCACCCCCTGCAGCTCTCATCTCTTCCCCCCCACCCCCTGCAGCTCTCATCTCTTCCCCCCACCCCCTGCAGCTCTCATCTCTTCCCCCCCTGCAGCTCTCATCTCTCCCCCCCCCTGCAGCTCTCATCTCTACCCCCCCTGCAGCTCTCATCTCTTCCCCCCCTGCAGCTCTCTTCCCCACCACCGCAGCTCTCATCTCTTCCCCCCACCCCCTGCAGCTCTCATCTCTTCCCCCCTGCAGCTCTCATCTCTTCCCTCCCACCCCCTGCAGCTCTCATCTCTCCCCCCCACCCCCTGCAGCTCTCATTTCTTCCCCCCTGCAGCTCTCATCTCTTCCCTCCCACCCCCTGCAGCTCTCATCTCTTCCCCCCACCCCCTGCAGCTCTCATCTCTTCCCCCCACCCCCTGCAGCTCTCATCTCTCCCCCCCCCTGCAGCTCTCATCTCTTCCCCCCCTGCAGCTCTCATCTCTTCCCCCCCCTGTAGCTCTCATCTCTTCCCCCCACCCCCTGCAGCTCTCATCTCTTCCCCTCACCCCCTGCAACTCTCATCTCTTCCCCCCACCCCCTGCAGCTCTCATCTCTTCCCCCCTTGCAGCTCCCATCTCTTCCCCCCCCCCCTTGCAGCTCCCATCTCTCCCCTCCCTGCATCTCCCATCTCTCCCCCCCCTTGCAGTTCCCATCTCTCCCCCCCCCTTGCTGCTCCCATCTCTCCCCCCTTTGCAGCTCCCATCTCTCCCCCCCTACCCTTGCAGTTCCCATCTCTTCCCCCCCCCTACCATTGCAGCTCCCATCTCTCCCCCCCCTTGCAGCTCTCATCTCTCCCCCCCCTACCCTTGCAGCTCTCATCTCTCCCCCCCTACCCTTGCAGCTCCCAACTCTCCCCCCCCCTTGCAGCTCCCATCTCCCCCCCCTACCCTTGCAGCTCTCATCTCCCCCCCCTACCCTTGCAGCTCCCGTCTCTCCCCCTTCCCCTTGCAGCTCCCATCTTCCCCCCTACCCTTGCAGCTCTCATCTCTCCCCCCCCTACCCTTGCAGCTCTCATCCCCCCCCTACCCTTGCAGCTCTCATCCCCCCCCCTACCCTTGCAGCTCCCATCTCCCCCCCCTACCCTTGCAGCTCTCATCTCCCCCCCTACCCTTGCAGCTCCCATCTCCCCCCCTACCCTTGCAGCTCTCATCTCCCCCCCTACCCTTGCAGCTCTCATCCCCCCCCCTACCCTTGCAGCTCCCATCTCTCCTATCTCAGATGGCTGCGGGTTCGGCGGAGGCGGCGCTCACTAGCAGCAGGCACAGGAAGTGCCAGTGAGCGGCTGTGAGTGGGCTCTGGGTGGGGGAAAGCGAGCCGGAGTGCTGGGGGGAGAGTGAGCGGGGGGGAGAGAGAGCGAGTGCTGGGGTGCCGGAGGGAGTGCTGGGGTGCCGGAGGAGAGCCAGAGTACTGGGGGGAGGGAGAGCCAGAGACTAGTGCCGGAGTGAGGGAGAGCCGGAGACTAGTGGCCGGGGTGCCGGAGTGAGGGAGAGCCGGAGACTAGTGCCGGGGTGCTGGGGGGAGGAGAGCCGGAGACTAGTACTGGGGTGCCGAGGAAGGGAAAGCCGAGGAGAATCAGAGACTGGTGCCGGGGGAGGGAAAGCTGGGGGGAGGGAAAGGTCCTACTTTTATCCAATCCCCTGATGGCCAGCATTCTAAAGCCCCGCCCCCGGCATCCTCCACCAATCCCCTGCGGCCCGGCATATGTTCAACTAAGAAGCCCAACCCCTTGCATTCGGGCTGCCACATCCTCCTCTTCACCCGCGCACGGCCGCCGGCTCGCGCACGGCCGCCGACTCGCGCACACGGCCGCACCGCCGCAGACACAACTAAAAAAAACGGGGCCAGGGAGAAATCCGGGACATTTCCGGGACGGACAGTCAACCGGGACAGGAACGAAAAAAAACAGGACAGTCCCGGCAAAACCGGGACGGCTGGTCACCCTACCCAGATCTAACCCAGGAGAGAATGCTGCACTCATCAATATACCCACAATGCAACTCTCTCCCTAACGTAGCAATGTCTGCCTCGGTGCCCCGATAAAGGGCGAGACTCGCTGACATTAATCATTCGGGTTTTATGATGTAGCAAATCTGCTTTTGAATGAGCAGACCCGTTATTCACTATATAAAATGGCCGCCTCGTCAGCCATGACTCGGCACGCCGGGGAGCCACTTCCCTGCGCCGGAGAAGATCTTGGTCTCATTCATTTGCATGGAGCCGAGCGCTTCTCTAGCACTGGGGAGCAGCCTCACTGCATGTTGTATTATTACGGGCCTTAGAATAGAAGGCGAGAGATGAGGGTTATTGTAACAAATCCTTTATTTACAATATTTATATAATAATTGGGAAGCAGAGAAATAACAGAATAGCATGTTCCATGTATCTGCGAGTGTTGCGTTGGTTGACCCCTTGTGTGCCAGAGGGTCGCCTCTGCGGCCCTGGGTGACGCGTGCTTGTCTGCGCAGTGACCGCTCCTCTCTCTGACTCCGCGCAGTGAGAAAGTCCCAGCGGAGGCACATTGAGGCCGCACACCGTATCATCCACGGAGACACCGAGACCCTCCTGCAAGAAGCTGCCGCCGCCGCCGCAGGGAGACCCTCCAGCGGTGCCACGGCCGTCCCGGACACGGCAGAGACCAGGGGCGGGAGTGACGTGAGTTTTAACCCCTTCCAGGCCTGATTGTTCTTGCTATACTTGGTCTTTATCACATCTTAGGATTTGAAAGCTACCAATGGAAACTATTTCCATTGTGGATTTTTGCCATTTGCAATGGACTTGTGTGTGTGTGTGTGTGTGTGTACAGCTGAAAGTGTAATGAGTGTGTGTGTGTGTGTGTGTGTACAGCTGAAAGTGTAATGAGTGTGTGTGTGTGTGTGTGTGTACAGCTGAAAGTGTAATGAGTGTGTGTGTGTGTGTGTGTGTACAGCTGAAAGTGTAATGAGTGTGTGTGTGTGTGTGTGTGTACAGCTGAAAGTGTAATGAGTGTGTGTGTGTGTGTGTGTGTACAGCTGAAAGTGTAATGTGTGTGTGTGTGTGTACAGCTGATAGTGTAATGAGTGTGTGTGTGTGTGTGTGTGTGTACGTGTACAGCTGATAGTGTAATTAATGAATGTGTGTGTGCGTCTGTGTACAGCTGAGTGTGTGTGTGTGTGTGTGTGTGTGTGTGTGTGTGTGTACAGCTGACAGTGTTTGTGTACAGCTGATAGTGTAATTAATGAATGTGTGTGTGTGTGTGTGTGTGTGTGTGTACAGCTGACTGTGGAATGAATGTGTGTATGTGTGTGTGTGTACAGCTGATAGTGTAATTAATGTGTGTGTGTGTGTGTGTACACTTGATAGTGTAATTAATGTGTGTGTGTGTACTGCACCGACACACTTTATTCGAGCAAATACCCAGTATGTACCTGGCAGATACCTGGAATGCGCCGCTCCTCACCTCTGACAAGCCCCGTTGCGTTTGCCTTCCCAGCCTGGGTTCATGCCTGGCTGACGGGCGGCTGATCTGTTAAATGATAATGATTAGGATTTAATAGGCTGCAATGCTTCGCGTGTCTACCAGATGGCATAAATTCATGAATTGTAATGCAGTATATATATATATATACTGTGCAGTATTGCAGCCAGCGGGAATAAAATGCTTCAATCCCTGCCTGAAAAATAACCCAATGCACTCGGGCAGAAAACAGTCACAAACCTCAATACACCCGGGTATACCCGAATTCGTGGGACTAGCCGAGCTCGAATAAAGTGTGTCGCCAGTGTATACAGAGCTTGTTGGGTATCTGTGTGTTTAAAGCTGATAGTGTAATGTGTGTGTGTGTGTGTGTGTGTGTGTGTGTGTGTGTGTGTGTGTGTGTGTGTGTGTGTGTGTGTCTGACAGTGTAATGAATTAATGAATGTTTGTGTGTGTGCAGCTGACAGTGTAAAGAATGTGTGTGTGTACAGCTGACAGTGTAAAGAATGTGTGTGTGTACAGCTGACATTATAATACAGTAAGTGTGTGTGTGTGTACAGCTGACATTATAATAAGTGTGTGTGTACAGCTGACAGTGTAATGAATGTGTGTGTACAGTTGATAGTGTAATGAATGAGTGTGTGTGTATAGCTTACAGTGTAATTAATGTTTGTGTGTACAGCTGACAGTATATTGTGTGTGTGTGTGTGTGTGTACAGCTGATAGTGTAATTAATGTGTGTGCAGCGGACTGTGTAATGAATTAATGAACGTGTGTGTGTGTGTGTGTGTGTGTGTGTGTGTGTGTACAGCTGACTGGAATGAATGTGTGTGTGTACAGCTGACAGTATAATTAATGTGTGTTTGTGTGTACAGCCAACAGTGTAGTGTGTGTGTGTGTGTGTACAGCTGACTGTAATGAATGAATGTGTGTGTTTACAGCTCACAGTATAATTAATGAATGTGTGTGTGTGTGTACAGCTGACAATATAATTAATGTGTGTTTGTGTGTACAGCCAACAGTGTGTGTGTGTGTACAGCTGACAGTATAGTGTGTGTGTGTGTGTGTGTGTGTGCGTGTGTGTGTGTGTGTGTGTGTGTGTGTGTGTGTGTGTGTGTACAGCTGACAGTATAGTGTGTGTGTGTGTGTGTGTGTGTGTGTGTGTGTGCGTGTGTGTGTGTGTGTGTGTGTGTGTGTGTGTGTGTGTGTACAGCTGACAGTGTAATGAATAAATTTGCAGGCTTGATGATCTGATTTGATTATTACAAAGATAATGTGCAGGTTTAGAAGGGCCCTGATTACACTTCCATTTGAAAAGCCGTCTCTTTTCCTATCATTAATAGATATAAATATAGGTGCGGAAAGCATTACTCCCACACTGCGCCTTTCTCAAACAATGATAAAGCTGCTGTGTATATCACAGTGCGTCACAATCACACCATGCAAATGTGATAAGTAGGGGCAAATGTATAGAGGGTGATGTATAGGGGGTGATGTATAGGGGGTGATGTATCAAGGTATTTTAAGAGCAAAATGTATGCAAATTGTTATCATTTTTATCTTGCGTCTCTGTGTCCCCGTATTACAAATAATAACATCTACAACAACTAATAAAAGGGAGAATACTCCATTCGTATCCTGCATTAAGGACAGCGGCAGCACCGGGGGTAAAGGCCCATGTTATTAAGCAGTGCTATGCCAGAAGATAAGTAGGACGTACGGGGTCGTGCAGTGCCGGAAAGTGTCTTGTGACATACACTATAGCATCGCTAAGTAAACATAGGCCTAAGTGACTTGTACAATGGCACAAGGAACAGCCACTTGAAGACACCCAGTTCTCCCACTTCAAAGACAGTGCCACTAAATTAGCCACACTTTCTGTAATATGCTTCTTTCTCTCCCAATGTTACTGGGTTTTTAGTAAAGGTGCAGGAGTGAATGGGAACAATGTCACGGGTTTGACCTTTAAAGTGCCGGGACTATTGGTATCAGAGAACCTCCGGACCTCTGGTACTTCCACGTCACGTGATCGCTCCAAGAGCAACCACATGGCGTGTTTAGGCCCCGGCTGCCGGACGTGGAGGGACAGCCACTTCCATTTTGTTCTGGCTGGGCCGCTCCGCTGGGGCCCATGTTATTCCAGGTGTGGCATTACGGGAATAGAAAAGGTTCCCTGTACGTTTCGTCATATCCACTTATTTCAGTTTAAAGATCTCCTTCTAAACACAGAAAATGTTCTTTACTTACAGTGTTAGCAGTCGTGTGAAACTGCATACAGCGCAGCCCGTCACATCGCATCACTTCAGCACGCCTGTAACATGTGAAACTGCATACAGCGCAGCCCGTCACATCGCATCACTTCAGCACACCTGTAACATGTGAAACTGCATACAGCGCAGCCCGTCACATCGCATCGCTTCAGCACACCTGTAACATGTGAAACTGCATACAGCGCAGCCCGTCACATCGCATCACTTCAGCACGCCTGTAACATGTGAAACTGCATACAGCGCAGTCCGTCACATCGCATCACTTCAGCACACCTGTAACATGTGAAACTGCATACAGCGCAGCCCGTCACATCGCATCACTTCAGCACGCCTGTAACATGTGAAACTGCATACAGCGCAGTCCGTCACATCGCATCACTTCAGCACGCCTGTAACATGTGAAACTGCATACAGCGCAGCCCGTCACATCGCATCACTTCAGCACACCTGTAACATGTGAAACTGCATACAGCGCAGTCCGTCACATCGCATCGCTTCAGCACGCCTGTAACATGTGAAACTGCATACAGCGCAGTCCGTCACATCGCATCACTTCAGCACGCCTGTAACATGTGAAACTGCATACAGCGCAGTCCGTCACATCGCATCGCTTCAGCACGCCTGTAACATGTGAAACTGCATACAGCGCAGCCCGTCACATCGCATCCCTTCAGCACACCTGTAACATGTGAAACTGCATACAGCGCAGTCCGTCACATCGCATCACTTCAGCACACCTGTAACGTGTGAAACTGCATACAGCGCAGTCCGTCACATCGCATCGCTTCAGCACGCCTGTAACATGTGAAACTGCATACAGCGCAGCCCGTCACATCGCATCCCTTCAGCACACCTGTAACGTGTGAAACTGCATACAGCGCAGCCCGTCACATCGCATCACTTCAGCACACCTGTAACATGTGAAACTGCATACAGCGCAGTCCGTCACATCGCATCCCTTCAGCACACCTGTAACATGTGAAACTGCATACAGCGCAGCCCGTCACATCGCATCGCTTCAGCACACCTGTAACATGTGAAACTGCATACAGCACAGCCCGTCACATCGCATCACTTCAGCACGCCTGTAACATGTGAAACTGCATACAGCACAGCCCGTCACATCGCATCCCTTCAGCACACCTGTAACATGTGAAACTGCATACAGCGCAGCCCGTCACATCGCATCGCTTCAGCACACCTGTAACATGTGAAACTGCATACAGCGCAGCCCGTCACATCGCATCGCTTCAGCACACCTGTAACATGTGAAACTGCATACAGCGCAGTCCGTCACATCGCATCGCTTCAGCACGCCTGTAACATGTGAAACTGCATACAGCGCAGCCCGTCACATCGCATCACTTCAGCACACCTGTAACATGTGAAACTGCATACAGCGCAGTCCGTCACATCGCATCACTTCAGCACACCTGTAACATGTGAAACTGCATACAGCGCAGCCCGTCACATCGCATCCCTTCAGCACACCTGTAACATGTGAAACTGCATACAGCGCAGTCCGTCACATCGCATCCCTTCAGCACACCTGTAACATGTGAAACTGCATACAGCGCAGCCCGTCACATCGCATCGCTTCAGCACACCTGTAACGTGTGAAACTGCATACAGCGCAGCCCGTCACATCGCATCCCTTCAGCACACCTGTAACATGTGAAACTGCATACAGCGCAGCCCGTCACATCGCATCACTTCAGCACACCTGTAACATGTGAAACTGCATACAGCGCAGCCCGTCACATCACATCCCTTCAGCACACCTGTAACATGTGAAACTGCATACAGCGCAGCCCGTCACATCGCATCACTTCAGCACACCTGTAACATGTGAAACTGCATACAGCGCAGCCCGTCACATCGCATCACTTCAGCACACCTGTAACATGTGAAACTGCATACAGCGCAGCCCGTCACATCGCATCGCTTCAGCACACCTGTAACATGTGAAACTGCATACAGCGCAGTCCGTCACATCGCATCACTTCAGCACACCTGTAACATGTGAAACTGCATACAGCGCAGCCCGTCACATCGCATCACTTCAGCACGCCTGTAACATGTGAAACTGCATACAGCGCAGCCCGTCACATCGCATCACTTCAGCACACCTGTAACATGTGAAACTGCATACAGCGCAGTCCGTCACATCGCATCACTTCAGCACACCTGTAACATGTGAAACTGCATACAGCGCAGCCCGTCACATCGCATCCCTTCAGCACACCTGTAACATGTGAAACTGCATACAGCGCAGTCCGTCACATCGCATCCCTTCAGCACACCTGTAACATGTGAAACTGCATACAGCGCAGCCCGTCACATCGCATCACTTCAGCACACCTGTAACATGTGAAACTGCATACAGCGCAGCCCGTCACATCGCATCGCTTCAGCACACCTGTAACATGTGAAACTGCATACAGCGCAGTCCGTCACATCGCATCACTTCAGCACACCTGTAACATGTGAAACTGCATACAGCGCAGCCCGTCACATCGCATCGCTTCAGCACACCTGTAACATGTGAAACTGCATACAGCGCAGTCCGTCACATCGCATCGCTTCAGCACACCTGTAACATGTGAAACTGCATACAGCGCAGCCCGTCACATCGCATCGCTTCAGCACACCTGTAACATGTGAAACTGCATACAGCGCAGTCCGTCACATCGCATCCCTTCAGCACACCTGTAACGTGTGAAACTGCATACAGCGCAGTCCGTCACATCGCATCGCTTCAGCACACCTGTAACATGTGAAACTGCATACAGCGCAGTCCGTCACATCGCATCACTTCAGCACGCCTGTAACATGTGAAACTGCATACAGCGCAGCCCGTCACATCGCATCCCTTCAGCACACCTGTAACATGTGAAACTGCATACAGCGCAGCCCGCCACATCGCATCCCTTCAGCACACCTGTAACATGTGAAACTGCATACAGCGCAGTCCGTCACATCGCATCGCTTCAGCACACCTGTAACATGTGAAACTGCATACAGCGCAGTCCGTCACATCGCATCACTTCAGCACACCTGTAACATGTGAAACTGCATACAGCGCGGCCCGTCACATCGCATCCCTTCAGCACACCTGTAACATGTGAAACTGCATACAGCGCAGTCCGTCACATCGCATCGCTTCAGCACACCTGTAACATGTGAAACTGCATACAGCGCAGCCCGTCACATCGCATCGCTTCAGCACACCTGTAACATGTGAAACTGCATACAGCGCAGTCCGTCACATCGCATCACTTCAGCACACCTGTAACATGTGAAACTGCATACAGCGCAGCCCGTCACATCGCATCACTTCAGCACACCTGTAACATGTGAAACTGCATACAGCGCAGTCCGTCACATCGCATCGCTTCAGCACACCTGTAACATGTGAAACTGCATACAGCGCAGCCCGTCACATCACATCGCTTCAGCACACCTGTAACATGTGAAACTGCATACAGCGCAGCCCGTCACATCGCATCGCTTCAGCACGCCTGTAACATGTGAAACTGCATACAGCGCAGTCCGTCACATCGCATCACTTCAGCACGCCTGTAACATGTGAAACTGCATACAGCGCAGCCCGTCACATCGCATCGCTTCAGCACGCCTGTAACATGTGAAACTGCATACAGCGCAGCCCGTCACATCGCATCACTTCAGCACACCTGTAACATGTGAAACTGCATACAGCGCAGCCCGTCACATCGCATCACTTCAGCACACCTGTAACATGTGAAACTGCATACAGCGCAGTCCGTCACATCGCATCACTTCAGCACGCCTGTAACATGTGAAACTGCATACAGCGCAGTCCGTCACATCGCATCGCTTCAGCACGCCTGTAACATGTGAAACTGCATACAGCGCAGTCCGTCACATCGCATCACTTCAGCACGCCTGTAACATGTGAAACTGCATACAGCGCAGCCCGTCACATCGCATCGCTTCAGCACGCCTGTAACATGTGAAACTGCATACAGCGCAGCCCGTCACATCGCATCACTTCAGCACACCTGTAACATGTGAAACTGCATACAGCGCAGCCCGTCACATCGCATCACTTCAGCACACCTGTAACATGTGAAACTGCATACAGCGCAGTCCGTCACATCACATCGCTTCAGCACACCTGTAACATGTGAAACTGCATACAGCGCAGTCCATCACATCGCATCGCTTCAGCACACCTGTAACATGTGAAACTGCATACAGCGCAGTCCGTCACATCGCATCACTTCAGCACACCTGTAACATGTGAAACTGCATACAGCGCAGTCCATCACATCGCATCGCTTCAGCACACCTGTAACATGTGAAACTGCATACAGCGCAGCCCGTCACATCGCATCACTTCAGCACACCTGTAACATGTGAAACTGCATACAGCGCAGTCCGTCACATCGCATCACTTCAGCACACCTGTAACATGTGAAACTGCATACAGCGCAGTCCGTCACATCGCATCACTTCAGCACACCTGTAACATGTGAAACTGCATACAGCGCAGCCCGTCACATCGCATCGCTTCAGCACACCTGTAACATGTGAAACTGCATACAGCGCAGTCCGTCACATCGCATCACTTCAGCACACCTGTAACATGTGAAACTGCATACAGCGCAGTCCGTCACATCGCATCACTTCAGCACACCTGTAACATGTGAAACTGCATACAGCGCAGCCCGTCACATCGCATCGCTTCAGCACACCTGTAACATGTGAAACTGCATACAGCGCAGTCCGTCACATCGCATCACTTCAGCACACCTGTAACATGTGAAACTGCATACAGCGCAGCCCGTCACATCGCATCACTTCAGCACACCTGTAACATGTGAAACTGCATACAGCGCAGCCCGTCACATCGCATCACTTCAGCACACCTGTAACATGTGAAACTGCATACAGCGCAGCCCGTCACATCGCATCGCTTCAGCACACCTGTAACATGTGAAACTGCATACAGCGCAGCCCGTCACATCGCATCACTTCAGCACACCTGTAACATGTGAAACTGCATACAGCGCAGCCCGTCACATCGCATCCCTTCAGCACACCTGTAACATGTGAAACTGCATACAGCGCAGCCCGTCACATCGCATCGCTTCAGCACACCTGTAACATGTGAACGTCACATCCCGTCTCACTGCATTATAGACAATTGCGCAATTTAGTCACTTTCACTCCGTTATGCATCATATATCAAATAGAACCTCATTATAGACAAATTGGTATGTACTGGGGGAGCCTGACACTATAGTACCCCCAGTGAAGTGAACAGAGTGTATTTCTGACATTAATGCGAATTTCCATTTATTAGGCAGGAAATAGAGTTGAATGGTATTAGTAGCCAAATAGGTCCCAGAAAGCGCAAGATCATTGGTGATACCATGTAATGGACCAAAATAACCATCGTACAAGAGTTCCCGTGGCAATACGTTTCCGAGAAACCGTATAAATTGTGTTAACCGGAGTATGAGGGTCTGAAGTCTTGATTTTGGGTTGTGTCCGTCCCTTTAATCTCAGTAGCAACCAATAGGAGAATCCTTCTGTATTCGTGGTTGGTCTGAAAGGGCATTATTAGGGGGCGGCTGTCACACATTATTATTATTATTTAAATCCCAGTAATGTTTATTAGGTCTGCATTCTATAGACAGAAGAAGCGTTAGGCAGGTGAAAATGTTTCAGTAACCCTCGGGGTATTACAGTACATTAGCAAAAGTAAATAGATAATGCAGCTAACAACATTCATTTAAGGGGGGTAATTTGTGAAAGTCTCCGAACTGTCACTGCAATACAGCCCACTGTTTATCAAGCAGTAAAGCCTCTTTGGTTTAATTGGAAAAAATGTTTTTCCTTATTAAATGTCACAGCCCAGTTCATAAATAACACCCAACGATTGGTAAAATATTAGCGGGATTATCTGTCAAATTAAATGAGATGCAACACTGATACCTTACTGTGTCACCAGATTTCGCTAAGAGAATAAGCTACTTATACATCTTTTCTTGCCCTTATAAATGTGGGCCTTTTCTTTACACCACCATTGCACAGTTTCAGCAGTTTTATTTTATCATGATATTGTATAGCGCTGCTATATATATAGCTACATAGCGCTACAGGAGCTTACAATCTATATTTTTTTGGTGCCTGAGATAAAGTGACTTGCCAAAGGTCACAAGGAGCCGACACCGGGAATTGAACCAGGTTCCCCTGCTTCACACTCAGTGCAAGTCAGTGTCTTTACTCACTGAGCCGCTCCTTCTCCCAGGTTCCCCTGCTTCACACTCAGTGCAAGTCAGTGTCTTTACTCACTGAGCCGCTCCTTCTCCCAGGTTCCCCTGCTTCACACTCAGTGCCAGTCAGTGTCGTTACTCACTGAGCCGCTCCTTCTCCCAGGTTCCCCTGCTTCACACTCAGTGCCAGTCAGTGTCTTTACTCACTGAGCCGCTCCTTCTCCCAGGTTCCCCTGCTTCACACTCAGTGCCAGTCAGTGTCGTTACTCACTGAGCCGCTCCTTCTCCCAGGTTCCCTGCTTCACACTCAGTGCCAGTCAGTGTCTTTACTCACTGAGCCGCTCCTTCTCCCAGGTTCCCCTGCTTCACACTCAGTGCCAGTCAGTGTCTTTACTCACTGAGCCGCTCCTTCTCCCAGGTTCCCCTGCTTCACACTCAGTGCAAGTCAGTGTCTTTACTCACTGAGCCGCTCCTTCTCCCAGGTTCCCCTGCTTCCCACTCAGTGCCAGTCAGTGTCTTTACTCACTGAGCCGCTCCTTCTCCCAGGTTCCCTGCTTCACACTCAGTGCCAGTCAGTGTCGTTACTCACTGAGCCGCTCCTTCTCCCAGGTTCCCCTGCTTCACACTCAGTACCAGTCAGTGTCTTTACTCACTGAGCCGCTCCTTCTCCCAGGTTCCCCTGCTTCACACTCAGTGCCAGTCAGTGTCTTTACTCACTGAGCCGCTCCTTCTCCCAGTTTCCCCTGCTTCAAACTCGGTGCCAGTCAGTGTCTTTACTCACTGAGCCGCTGCTTCTCCCAGGTTCCCCTGCTTCACACTCAGTGCCAGTCAGTGTCGTTACTCACTGAGCCGCTCCTTCTCCCAGGTTCCCCTGCTTCACACTCAGTGCCATTCAGTGTCTTTACTCACTGAGCTGCTCCTTCTCCCAGGTTCCCCTGCTTCACACTCAGTGCCAGTCAGTGTCTTTACTCACTGAGCCACTCGTTCTCCGTATAATGTTGGGAAAGTTTGATAAGGTTCTCTCTATGCTTCTCAGCCAGGCCATTGAAAGGGAGGAATGGTTCTCTGAACCATTTATTTATAATCCAGAGAATATTGTGAACCGTTTATTACAACACATATGTTCTAGTTTTTTTAGATAGTTTGTAACAGATACATGAAAGGTATTTATGTGATGTTTTTAATGAGGACACTCACTGAGCACACTCATTTTTACATGTTTTTGATGCTATATTTATGATTTATGGGTATGCAGTGAGTTAGTAACACCACTTCTTTAGAGAGTTATGTTTAGTACCCAAGGGGTTTATATTGCTATGACATCCTTTTGGGGTTATGTGGTATGCTATGTAATGAATCAGAACGCTGTGCTTTGCTAAATGTTATATAACTCTGATGAAGCAAGGAGGTTCCTCGTGAAACGCGTTGGCTGTTAGTGTTTTGTCCGTCTTTGTGACTCGCTTACGACTCCATCGATTCACGACTCCGACACTATGGAGCCTCACAGTGAGGGGTACAGAGGCAGAAAATGCAGGGCAGAGAGAGCACACATCTGCGGTGCCGAGAGGACGGCATGTATGATAAACCATAAGAAAGACTTTGGCTTTTGAGTGAATGTTATTCTTAGCATTTAATAAAGGGTGGTATGCAGTTGGTGGTGTTTCTGTGTGTGCAGTTCTATTTCAGATAGAAATAAGAACTTCATTTAGAACTTCATTTACCAAACCCGATTAGGAGCCTGGTGACTTCTAACACCTGTGACCGGCATGGACTCTGCATGTTAGCATGTTGCATTATGCAGGGTCTCCAGGGCGCGAGAGGTCAACTCCTCTGGAGAGGCAGTCTCCAGGTGCACTCAATGCAGACTGAACTCCTGATTGCAAGGGGGTTTATATGGCAGTCGGCAAGCTGTCAGAGCACAGAAACGTGTCTCCCGAACCAGTGGGAAGAGTTTAAGGCCTAAAATATAGGGTGTGGTCTCTTGCTGGCCTTACCATGAGGCCGTCCTGCCACAGGTGGTGCTAGAAGTAGGATGCAGCGGCGTGTGGTCTACAGCTGGTTCCTTCTGCCCATATGACAGAGAGAGAGAAGTGCAAAAAGCACCTTATAGTTCAATATTACAAAGCAAATATTGCACCCATAAAAAAGCATAATAAATGAGCTTAACATCAGTGAGTTATGGTTTCCTTCTCATTCTGCTGTGTTTGGGAGAATAGTCGTGGCGTACTGGACACATGCGCACATGGTGGAGTAAAGTATAATATGATGTCTCAGCCAGATGGGTCCTCTCTCGTTAGACAAGAACGATAATCCCCAACACGGTTCATGGAATTCCTGCCACTTCATCAGAGGGAAGGAGTGCTAGAGAGTATAGTCCCTTTATATACAGTCTATTCAAAGTGTATCCTTTATATACAGTCTATTCAACGTTTATCCTTTATATACAGTCTATTCAACGTTTATTGTATTGTATGTCTTTATTTATATAGCGCCATTAATGTACATAGCGCTTATCCTTTATATACAGTCTATTCAACGTTTATCCTTTATATACAGTCTATTCAAAGTGTATCCTTTATATACAATCTATTCAAAGTGTGTCCTTTATATACAGTCTATTCAAAGTTTATTGGTCAATCAGCAATCGTAATTTGTCTAAAAAAACAGGAAAAACTATTCCTATGAAGTTAAAATTGGGCTGTCGTAAAGGATATTAAATAATGTACATAACAACAAAAATACATTTATGTAAATAAATCGAAATAAACAACCCTGACCAAAAACAATGAGCAAAGAGAATAGTCAGAAGTCATGCAGATAAAATCAAAGGGAAAATTAGGCTTCTCAAAATGCAAAAGAACATTTTGCGACTTTAGACCAATAATTATTATTTCATCACATTGTGCTATAAAAGGCTTTGCAACTAAAAGGAAAAAGAAGCGCTAATTCTAAAGTGATATGTGCACTATTGTGTGTATATAATACCTATTACCCTAACAATCAGTAAGAATATTGGGGCAGCCTATGATATGACTCTGACCACCTAGTCAGAGATGTGTGAACAGGTGAAAGAAATGTATATCACTGGCGCCTATGAATGCATATAATAAATAATAAAAAAAGAGTATACAACCGGACTGGTGGAAATAACTGGAACCAGGGATGATGTGATCATACAAATGGAAAATAAAAAGAAATACAAAACATAGCGTAATACTGCAAAATACAACAAAATAACATAACATGTAGACACTAGACTTTTAGCTGCGAGCTGAGACGCACAACAGGTGTACTTCAAAAGTAAAAACACATTTATAAAAACAACAACACTAATAATATAAAAGAATGCAATGTTCTCCCTATAGAAATGTCCCACAGATGATTCCACTGAACGGCTGAATTGACCACTTACCAGATGGCAGTGGGTCACAGGCAGTGGACAGATCTGAGAGTGTCCCCTCTCTTCTGTGGCGCTGGTATTCCAATCAGGTCAGCTTAGCTGTGATGCTATGTCTCTGCAGACACAGGCTGCACCGTGCAGGTCCCCGCGTAGGGCACTCAGAATGGGCTCCGGATACCAGGGATTACGGAGCTCGCTCTCTCTCCTATAGCCAGGGGAAACGTATAAGCTCCTGCTACCACGTGAACGCCAGAGTTGGAGCCGAAATGGTAGAACTGCAACAGCAGATTCGCCTCGAAGAGGGGCAGGCAATACTAGGCACAGACAGTGGAAACTGCGGGACCACCCTACGCGTTTCGAAAGGCAACGCTTTCTTCGTCAGGGGTATATGGGAGACAGCTGTAGTGAGTCCGTTTTATATTAATCCTTAATTAGGTGATGTACACATGTTACAAAGTCCCGGTCATGTGCAGCGCCACCATAGGCAGAGCTGTGATGGCGAATCTGCTCCCAGCAAATTAGAAATACAAAATAAAATAAAAAATACAAATATATCAAAACAGGCACTTTAAAGACGTATAAGACATAAACATTAATATAATCATGACACATGGACATATCATTTCGGTTATACAGTACCTTCCCCCTAGCTATAGGAGAGAGAGCGAGCTCCGTAATCCCTGGTATCCGGAGCCCATTCTGAGTGCCCTACGCGGGGACCTGCACGGTGCAGCCTGTGTCTATAGAGACATAGCATCACAGCTAAGCTGACCTGATTGGAATACCAGCGCCACAGAAGAGAGGGGACACTCTCAGATCTGTCCACTGCCTGTGACCCACTGCCATCTGGTAAGTGGTCAATTCAGCCGTTCAGTGGAATCATCTGTGGGACATTTCTATAGGGAGAACATTGCATTCTTTTATATTATTAGTGTTGTTGTTTTAATAAATGTGTTTTTACTTTTGAAGTGCACCTGTTGTGCGTCTCAGCTCCCAGCTAATAGTCTAGTGTCTACATGTTATGTTATTTTGTTGTATTTTGCAGTATTACGCTATGTTTTGTATTTCTTTTTATTTTCCATTTGTATGATAACATCATCCCGGGTTCCAGTTATCTCCACCAGTCCGGTTGTATACTCTTTTTTTATTATTTATTATTTTTTATATGCATTCATAGGCGCCAGTGATATACATTTCTTTCACGTGCTATAAAAGGCTGTTAAATTCAGACTTAAATGAGAAATAGAAACTAAGTAAACTGCATCAATAGTAGCTTATTATATAGGGAATTAAATCAATGCATTCATTCAAACCATGTGGTGACATTGTGTCCAACAGAAATCCAATGTTTCCGGCTGTGACCATTTATCCCATCACCACCCCTTTCATTTAAAAAAATATATATATAAACAATTGATTTCAATTGAATACCTTCCGAATGACTAATTTTGAAATTCCTCGTACCCGCTGTGCAAAGTAAACCCTTACTGTTCCTTGCGTGTTCCTGGATTCTACATTTCAGTCCTACCCACATATTTAATGCCCCTTACATTTCAATACATACGGTACATGTGGCAGAACCATCGCTAAACCGAGAGATATAAAAAGAATAACAATTTGTGTGAAACAGAAATTTTCATTTGGATCACCAAGGAGCAATCAGACGTTTGTGACATGTCCGGAGTGGGGGGTGGCCCGTTCCCTTGGGCGTGCAAAGGGTTAAGCTCTCCAAGATGTTTTTGAGGACTGTAGTGTGGATTTTGGGACCCTTCGATGGTTTTATTTGGGTCAGAAATGTTCCGAGGAAACTATGATGTTCAGTAGTTTCAGAGCTGTTTATCAAGCTCGTTTTTGCCATTCGATGGTCGCTGATCAGAGGTCTGATCATAAAGTGCAGGATGGACATAGGGGCCTGATCATAAAGTGCGGGATGGACATAGGGGCCTGATCATTAAAGTGCGGGGATGGACATAGGGGCCTGATCATTAAAGTGCGGGGATGGACATAGGGGCCTGATCATTAAAGTGCGGGGATGGACATAGGGGCCTGATCATTAAAGTGCGGGGATGGACATAGGGGCCTGTTCATTAAAGTGCGGGGATGGACATAGGGGCCTGATCATTAAAGTGCGGGATGGACATAGGGACCTGTTCATTAAAGTGCGGGGATGGACATAGCGGCCTGATCATTAAAGTGCGGGATGGACATAGGGGCCTGATCATTAAAGTGCGGGGATGGACATAGCGGCCTGATCATTAAAGTGCGGGGATGGACATAGCGGCCTGATCATTAAAGTGCGGGGATGGACATAGCGGCCTGATCATTAAAGTGCGGGGATGGACATAGGGGCCTGATCATTAAAGTGCGGGATGGACATAGGGACCTGATCATTAAAGTGCGGGGATGGACATAGCGGCCTGATCATTAAAGTGCGGGGATGGACATAGGGGCCTGATCATTAAAGTGCGGGATGGACATAGGGACCTGATCATTAAAGTGCGGGGATGGACATAGGGGCCTGATCATAAAGTGCATGGATGGACATAGGGACCTGATCATTAAAGTGCGGGGATGGACATAGGGACCTGATCATTAAAGTGCGGGATGGACATAGGGACCTGATCATTAAAGTGCGGGGATGGACATAGGGGCCTGATCATAAAGTGCATGGATGGACATAGGGGCCTGATCATTAAAGTGCGGGGATGGACATAGGGGCCTGATCATTAAAGTGCGGGGATGGACATAGCGGCCTGATCATTAAAGTGCGGGGATGGACATAGGGGCCTGATCATTAAAGTGCGGGGATGGACATAGGGGCCTGATCATAAAGTGCATGGATGGACATAGGGGCCTGATCATAAAGTGCGGGGATGGACATAGGGGCCTGTTCATTAAAGTGCGGGGATGGACATAGGGGCCTGATCATTAAAGTGCAGGATGGACATAGGGGCCTGTTCATTAAAGTGCGGGATGGACATAGGGACCTGATCATTAAAGTGCGGGGATGGACATAGGGACCTGATCATTAAAGTGCGGGGATGGACATAGGGACCTGATCATTAAAGTGCGGGGATGGACATAGGGACCTGATCATTAAAGTGCATGGATGGACCACCTCTGTTTCATCAGTCTCTCCATCTCCCCATTCTGTATACCACAGGCACTGGTTAATTTCAATGCATGGTAAGATGTGTTTAAATAAGAATTAATTATGCAAAACTAGGCAACAAAAAAAATAAATTTGCATACAACTTTCATAACAAAAGTGACGCTTTGGTTCAACCGTAAATTGAGTAGGTTAACTCGGGTCTCTGTCTCCCTCTTTCAGAAATCACACCAAATGTTGCACTGGTTATTTTCTAGGTACTTTTTCCTCATGTGGCTCCACTTTTGGCAGGGAATGATTTGGGCCATGGTGGTTTGAAGGAGAATGAGGATTTAGGACATGGTGGTTTGAAGGAGAATGAGGATTTAGGACATTGTGGTTTGAAGGAGAATGAGGATTTAGTACATGGTGGTTTGGAGAAGAATGAGGATTTGGGACATGGTGGTTTGGAGAAGAATGAGGATTTGGGACATGGTGGTTTGGAGAAGAATGAGGATTTAGGACATGGTGGTTTGAAGGAGAATGAGGATTTAGGACATTGTGGTTTGAAGGAGAATGAGGATTTAGGACATGGTGGTTTGGAGAAGAATGAGGATTTGGGACATGGTGGTTTGGAGAAGAATGAGGATTTGGGACATGGTGGGTTTGGAGAGAATTAGGGTGTGGGACATTGTTTGGGGGAGAATGAGGGTTTGGGACATGGTTGTTTGGGGGAGAATGAAGATTTAGGACATGGTGGTTTGGAGAAGAATGAGGATTTAGGACATGGTGGTTTGGAGAAGAATGAGGATTTGGGACATGGTGGTTTGAAGGAGAATGAGGATTTAGGACATGGTGGTTTGGAGAAGAATGAGGATTTGGGACATGGTGGTTTGGAGAAGAATGAGGATTTAGGACATGGTGGTTTGAAGGAGAATGAGGATTTGGGACATGGTGGTTTTGAGAAGAATGAAGATTTGGGACATGGTGGTTTGGAGAAGAATGAGGATTTGGGACATGGTGGTTTGGAGAAGAATGAGGATTTGGGACATGGTGGTTTTGGAGAGAATTAGGGTGTGGGACATTGTTTGGGGGAGAATGAGGGTTTGGGACATGGTTGTTTGGGGGAGAGTAAGGATTTGGAGGCAGTGGCTGAAAGTCTCTTAAAAAGATGCTGATACTATGCTTCAATACAAAAGAAATGTAATTTACAAACGTACATATGATGCACCACACCAAAACGTGTGAAACAAATTGCACTGCATTTTCGGTAATGACATACTTCATGCGCTTTACTCTTCAGGTAATGTTCTGTTTATTCACATATGTAACTGTGTGTACAGAATTATGTAATCCTCAAAGGTTTTTTTTTTCTCTAAATGTTTACAAATAAAGTACACACGAAGAAAATACCTGTGAGGTTTTACAAAGGAGTCTCTTGCTGGTCTATTAAATCAGCAATCCTTCTCCACCAAGTGGCAGCTTTTGTTTAATTGCTATTCCTGATTTCTTTTAACCGTTTTCCAATCCGGGCAGTTTTTAAAAACAGAATATACAGGAATATGGCCAAGAGATTTCCATATAAATCAATTACATGCGAAAATATGTATATATACAGTCCTCTAACTCCATCTTTTAAATGGGGTTATGCTTGGGGGAACAGGGTTGCATCATAATATTGACACATGCATTTGATACAGGCTTTCTGCTTTATAAGGTAGTAACACCTCAAAACCAATCTACTGTATTCAATGTATCTCAGTATCATCATACAACGAAGAATGATCTAACAATATGCAGCAAACCGGTATAACAGGTACTGTTTAACCACGCATTAAGGGCTGGCCTTGTGGTAATGTCATCCCCATTTATAAATCTGCAAATGACAATACTCACTTTGTGACTTGTAAGAAGCAGTATTTAATAACCATACTTTCTTGGCGTAGATACAGCGATGTCTGCGCTCTCAGCGAGTGACCCTCTGCTTTGTTCCCTGTATTCAGGTGTGATGTGGCATTGCCGGCTAAATGATTGGAGCGGCGGTGAGAAGAGGCCCAGGGGATGGAGGTCGCGCGCGCCTCCCTTGCTGCTAGTCGCAGCGTGTTTATTGTGCAGGAAGCGTGGGATGTGAGAGGTTTGTCTGCCGAGTAATAAACGCTTGTGTAATGCTCCCGGCTGTTATTTACACGGGTCACGCTTCCAGAGAGCGCTCCGTGAGGGCGACAATCTTCAAACTAACGCAGGACGCGTGCGGGTGATATGGAAGCCGGCTGGTTAAACGTTTCTTCGCCTTTCAGTGGATTACATACACTACAGTAACCACTGCAACATATTAAGGGATATCTGTAGACATTATCTGTCCATTCTCCCTGGTTCCTAAACATTATTATTATTATTAATTATTATTTTAACATGCACTCTGCAATTTTATTTACAAGGAAAATAAGTAAAAGGGAACTTTTGTGTATTCATTCTATTGCTTCTACGCACTTGTGATCAACACGTTTCTTGTTTCATTTACACGAACACTCAAGAACTGTACCAACACCTTCACAATGTGCCCATACTGGGTATAAGGAAAAGTTCATCAACCCCACATAGCCAGCCAATAAAAACAAACATTGTGTAATGAATTGAAGTCTATTTAGCCGCTAAACAAATCTAATCATGTGAATGAATTGCATATGACTTCTCCTGGGGGCCTCTGACTGGGGTATTGTTTGCCAAGCAAGTGTTTTCTTTCCCCTTATCCCATCCTGCCCTTATTAGATAGCCAATAAAGATAAGGGAAGGGCTTTGTCTGTGCAAACTCTTAATGAGCACACAGATATCAGATTAAAGGGAGCAGCCTGAGGAAATGACCCCCTCCCAAGTGTCAGCTCAGCGGGTTTACAGAATAACTTTCAAAATGAGTCAAAAATGCTGATAGGTGTTTAAAATGACCGCAATTCAGCTGCTACAATAAACAAGCAAGTGCTTGCTCAATTTGTTTTAACCCCCACGCTGCCCGGTGGCAGAAACACCTTGCAAAACAACACCTGCTCATATCGCATGGTTCAAAGCATCTCTACAACCATGCGATTACTTCTAGCAAGCTGGAGCGATTCGGTCCCGTAGAGTCTTTGTAAGGAAAAGGTGCAAAGAAAAACTAGTTTAGATATAACAGAACAGAAAAATTATATATAGCACACACTAGAAGGCAAAAGAATATTTGCAGGGTGCAACGGGCTACGGAGGACCCAATACCTCCAATATACAATATAAATAACACAAAGCCCAGCACACACTGTCTTTAGATAATAGAACAAATGAAAAGGGATAATGCAAAGAAGAAATGTAATGACATTTAATACGTAACACAAACCACCAGTATAAGAACCACACTTACTACATCAAAAATTGATAACATGCAATAATAAAACAGGCAAAAACAGAGGGAATAATGGAGGGGGGAGAGGTCAGTTCCCCTGCGTTCCCTCACACTATCCCCAATTCTGTCAATGAACAAACATAGAACTTGAGTGCAGAAGGCAGGGACTTTTCATAGCATGTTTCCCAGAAATAGTCGGATTAAACCCATTTAACACTGAAAGCATTGAAGTTCCAGTCTTAAACTTGAACATAAAAAGTGGTAACTGCACCAGTCAGAGCCACTGATGCGGGGAAAAGCCGGACCTGTTGTCCCCAGCCCCATGAGTGAGTGTCACAAGTGAAGGCTCATTGTATCCCACCCATTTGTGGCCCTCTAACTTCCAGGGCCAGGGTTTGCTACCTCTGCACAGCCTCTAACCCCCAAGTCCATTTGCATCCCCCCTCGCACCCTCTTCATCAACCCTCCTCCCCCACAGTAAGCTCAACATCGGCCTGCACCATTCCCACAACATGCCCAGTTTGGTGTCTGTGCTCAAAGGTTGAGTCTCGGGCACTGAGATGTCTCTTAGTGGCTCTGGCCACAGTAATGTGCCACTATCTCGATCAGGAGTATATTCATTTTAAAATGTGAGCTGGTTAAATTACTGGTCTACCAAAGCCACAGAGCCACGTACCAAAATAAAAAGGTCCAGTCAGTGCAGGCTCCTAATACAACCATCCCAAGTTAAACCCCTTGTCTGCGTGGACATTGGGTTACCAGCTGTCTGGGTAGTTGTTGGTACTGATGGCAGCTCCCAGTGGACAATGCGGGATAGCCACCAAAGTGTGGCTAAGGAATTTGAACATTCATCATAATATAACTTACATGATGTGGTGAAGGTGAGGGAGGGAGGGGGGGTGGTGAAGGTGAGGGAGGGAGGGGGGGCGATGAAGGTGAGGGAGGGAGGGGGGTGGTGAAGGTGAGGGAGGGGGAGGTGGTGACCTGTAAATCACAGTAGAAATGTGAACAACCAGATTTTCCCAAATCGTACAGCCTCACTTGCACTGGATCATAAAGGAGGAGATTTAGAAATACCCGTGCATTTTGACGAAATGCTCCACTCTATACTCTCTGCTCAGCCATATATAAGAAGTGTATAAGGTTTCTTACATCTCATTTTACATCACCCAAAGCCAGGCAAATTAGTGTGGTGCAAATATTAAAGACAAACAGAAGCCAGATCTGCTAAATACCATTACATGTGCACAGTTAGTGTCTCATACGGAGATTTCACAAATTGCACAAGGAGTACAAATTGGAGCAGATGGCTTGACACATTGACACAACCAGGCATAAGATGTGAAAATGCCTCTATTTGCATAACGTTTGGGTCAAATAAATCTCTGCGAGGATTGGTATTAAACCTCTCACACAAAAGTACAAGTAATTTGTGGTGGGACGTGCAGAATCCATAGGCCATCGTCCATCCTGTCTGTGTCACACTGATGTGGGAGTTATAATAATACAGGTGCCTAAGGGACTTCTGCTTTATTTACATTGTGTCATACAGCAATGGGAGAGGTGGACATTCGCTTTACATCCTGTCATCCAGCTGTGGAAGGGAAATCACTGACTCACGAGGCTCTTGGCACCATGCAGTGGAAGGGGCTGGCAATATGATATACAGTAGGTTACTCCCATTCACTGTTTCACCCCGGCGTGAATCTGTGATCCTCCCTCGGTATGTGCCACTGTGTCACTTTGTGATCCGGGGTAATGACTGAGGGGCAGATTCTACATGTGGCCCATTGGGCCATATTTGGCAGAAATTCCTCATTGAAGTCAAAATGACCTAAGGTCCCTTCAAACTGTCCTTCACAATGTCACCCTGTAATGGGAGAGGCCGAGCTGGTTATCTTCATTAATATGTGTCTGCCCTTTCACGCTAGGTGAGATTGTTGTCATCAAACTAGGTAGAAGAGGAGGCGATTTATATAACAAGCTGCTTCAAAGGTGGATTCATACTCTTGGAACACAGATTCCTCATGGGTTAAATGAAGAAATAAAGTTTGCCGTATTCCTGTAGTATTGTTGCCATCTTGGGGTTGACCCAAAAACTTGTACAGAAGAATGAATGAGATTATTCTGTCATTTTGTATAGTGTGTATAAAGTTATCCCATGTTGCTATGCAATATATGTAGGGCCACAACCCTGTTTCAAATAAAAAGGCACAGTTGTTAGGCAGCCGGAAAAAGCCAAGGAGTGTGGGCGAAACACACGGCCATTTTGTTGAGGAGAGGCCGGGTGGACAACACTGACCCAGTGTCTGTGAGATCTGAAGAAAGAATGGATAATTGAGCAGAGTTGATACTCTCTGCTCCGGCAATTGTTGGATGAGATCCTAAGGAGTGGAGAAAGCCAGATGTCATTGGAAACATGAGTACATCAATCTAATTGGATGGAAAAGGACCATGTGCATGAACATAATCTGATAAAACAAGGTAGCAGCCTTTTCTATCACCTTTGACGAAGCGTCGGTGAAACGCTTAGGGTGAGTGGAGACGAGCGAAAGAGGACAGAGCCAGGCCAAAGTACTGCAAGACAAGAGGACCAAGTCATGTGTAGCAAACTCAGAGGTGAAAGTAGGCCGGCATGGGTAAAAGAATAAGTGCTGATACTGCATACCAGTATGAATTACTGGGGATTTTAGTACTAACCTGCCTCTCTCTGTCTCCCTGCCTCTTTCTCTCTGTCACTGCTCTCTCTGAGTCAGCGTGTCGGCTCCGGTCACTGACGTAGTATGCCTTAATATGGATATGCCCATATTGGGGCATCTACGTCACTGACCGGGGCTGGCTACTGTATGTTGGGAGCCACAGGGAGAGGGAGGGCACAGAGGCATGAAGAAGCAGAGAGAGGCAAAGGGGCAGAAAGAGGTGCAGAGAGGCAGGGAGACAGGTTAGTTTTCCTTCTGATTATTGTGGGGGGTATTATATTGTGGTATGGGGGGTATTGTATTGTGGGGTATTATATTGTGGTATGGGGGGTATTGGTGGGGGTGGGATATTGTATTTTGGGGGTATTATATTGTGTGTGTGTGTGTGTGTGTGTGTGTGTGTGTGTGTGTGTGTGTGTGTGTGTGTGTGTGTGTGTGTGTGTGTGTGTGTGTGTGTGTGTGTGTGTGCTGACAAATAGAGATAGGAAGTTGAGAGTGAGGAATAGTGAGTGAGGGGGACAGTGAGTGAGGAAGAGAAATGGATGGAGGTTGGGGGTCCTCGCAAGGCCGCCCTGATGAGCATCTCTTTCTTTACGATTTTGTCTTTGGCGCACAGGCTGCGTAACGTACAGGTATATTCTGTGGTCAGTAGTATGGATCTAGTTACGTGTGGTGTTTTTGGTATACATTTTAAAAACATTTAAAGTTGAAACAAACCGTCATTGATTTTATTTTAATTCGACAATAGTAGGGCCGTTCAAAATGTCCGTGCAACAATCAATACATATGTTCAAGCGTAAAACAGAGGATGAGAAGTGAGTGGGACCTCCAAAAAAGCCAGGATTGAGTTACTGAGAACGCACGTCACAGAAACGTCAAATTTGCAGCTTGAAGAAAACCAAAGGAAGTCTCCAGTATCATCGCATGAGCCCACTGAGGAAAAGCATTATCCGGCTGTATGGTCAAGTTCTCAATTCGATGAATGCCAAAAGACAAATAATTGGCTGTTTGCCTTGAATGGAAAACCGGGTTGTAAAACATGTAATTTCCAATTTAAACGAGGTGTCAATATTGCTCTTCAACGGGCTGAACGTCAAGTTACATCTTACAGAGAAGACAAGAAAGTGGAGCGCCAATCACTTCGGAAATAATAAATGAACACAAAAGGTCACGCGCTCACACTGAAGCCACAAACATTTTAGAAACTGCTAAAAGAGATATTTTGCTAAACATTAACTCGGGATGAATAAAAAGCATTTGAAACCCCTGTTCGTGTGTTTAGGACAAACTATTATATTGCGAAAATGAATCGGCCTTATTCTGACTACGAAAATCGAATTGCCCTACAAAAAACTAATGGGATTGAGACGGGGTGATTACTTCACGGCAGACCCGTTGGTGTTAATATCATACAACATGTTTCTGTAGAAATGAAGAAAAAAAAAGGATATCGCAAATAATTCACACCAAATTTAAGGTCACGATATTCACTGCAAAATCAACTCTAATCATTTTTATCTAAATAAGTGTTGACGGTATTGTGGATCCGATAGTATTTCCTCAAAATATTAAGCAAGATATAGTTAAATGTTTGTTACTCTATGGATTTACTTCCGAATTATGGACTGAGATCTTTATTAGTTTTTGTAGTGATGGTGCGAATGTCATGCTCGGAGTTAAAGCCGGGTTGAGAAAACTTCAAAAAAGACTTTCCAAATATTATCCCATGGCATTGTCTTAATTAGACTTGAATTAACTGTGGATCAGGCATTGGAGGTTACTGGGGGTGCAAATGATTTCAGGGTATTTTTGGACAGTTTATATTCACTTTACAGCCAGTCTCCAAAAAATGCACGTGAACTCAAAACGTGCCAACGGACTGGATATAGTAGGGCTCCGCTTCTCGGCGTTCCGCTTCTCGGCGATCCGTCAATTCAGCGGTACTGTTTCCTGACTACAGTCATATTTCCGCGTAGAAGGGGCCGCCCGACTCCGCGCATGCGCAGAATACTGCATTCTGGGATGGCACAGGAGAGAGGAGAGAAGGGAAATCGCCGGTGGACATATGCTATGTTCCGCTTTTCGGCAATTTCCACTTATCGGCGGGGGCCTGGAACCGAACCCGCCGATTGAGTGGGGGCCTACTGTATTGTACTATAAAAGAATCGCCAGAGTTTTCAGTGTACGATGGGTAGCTCCATGGTGGAAAGCTGTACATGCAGTATGGCAGACTTACCCGGCATTAGCTAAACATTTCAAAGAAACTTCACAAGATTAGTCAAGAGACGGAAGGGAACGAGCAAAATCCCAAACATTCCAAACTATGTTCAGTCAACTTTGTGAAAAATCTCTCATTAATGTTAGATGTTCTTACTGAGCTGAAGGATTTATCTGAACTATTGCAAGGCAGAAAACTAACAATTCCACAAGGCACATACCTTGGTAAAAATGTATTTGCAAAGAATAGAGAGCTTACATACGATCCCTGGATCATACACTGAACAAGCACAGCAAGCCGCCAATTGACAATCATTGGGAAAATTGCTATTCATCACAGTTCACTCAGGCAGTTGACAATATGAGAAGCAAATTATTCACCACCATTGCTAACAAAAGGTAATAGAAGCACAGCCGAAAGCAATTAAATGATTTATCATAACTTCATTGAGGATATATCCGTTTTGGATCCTGAAATATGGCAACAACACAAACCCCGATTTGGAGAAACCGAATTCTTGCACTAAGTAATACTTTGAGAATAAATTGTCATTAAGCACATTTGGGATTTGTGGAAAATAAATCTTGTACAACGAAATACTGTACTCCAAATAGATTTAAAAAAAACCCTAATACTTGCTGTAGATACATTGGCAGCCAGTAATGCTGATTGCGAACGAGGTTTCAGCATTATGAACAATATTCTGCGGGAGAAACGATGGTTATTGATCACTCGTCCTGTAGCGGATCTCTTGTCTATCGCAAGCGCGGGACCTCCCTGCAACGCGCAGGACCTACGCCCTCTGAGCAGTCATGCATATGTAAAGGTCGTCGGGCTGAACAGGTCTTATTATTATCTGCCATGAAGCCGACACTGGAAAAGGCATTTTAAACACGCGTCCCTAAGCATCTATATATCATGGGACTTTCTAATATTTTACGGTATATAAAACATTTCCCTAAATCTGAATTGATGTGTGAGTGTTATTTGCAAAGCATTGAATGTGATTAACAAGCTTCTTACACTTAATTCAGGTTGGGAAAAAGAACAAACGTGCATCAATACGCTTTATTTGGGAACTTGATACATGGCGCCCGATACCTGTGATGGTGAGGACCAGTGCAGATAAAAGGTTGCTAACACAATATCAGAACGCCCTATAACACACAGAGTAAGAGCTTCCCCTCCCCTCCAAACACACACACACACACAGCACTATTGTCTTAAGAGTTATAACACTGAAGAGGGATTTTAGCCTCCCTCGGTTATCATTGTACGTTGTGCTTTTAATAGTTAAGCTTTTGGAAAAGCTTGAAAATTATGAATGAGGCATCTGGACACATTAAGCGGTTCTGGGCCTTTACAGCAGCCGTCCAAGCTGCCGTTTTTATCCCCCCCCCCCCCCTTTAATATGCACATCAATACAATCCACACACTAAGTAATTAGCTAAGCTGCTGATCGATCCGTTCTCCTGTGGCGAAGATTCGGCTCGGGGGTTCACTAAATGGCTGTCAGTGCAGCAGAAGAGGACCCAAGATGCAAAGTTCTGTGGGGAAGATCATGTGACCAGGCAGTCACTAGATACAATCGGTGCACTGCTAGAGAGAGGGCAGGGCTCAAAAAGGGGTGTGCCAGAGCCTGTTTCAGAAGAGGAAGGGGATGTGACTTTGTAAATAGTTGCTATAGAAACCAAAAATGCTTGTTACATTAAAATACATTCAAAATGTCATTCAGAGTTTTTTTTTTTTAAATAGCTACAAGTATTTTATTATAGTACAGAACTGATTTATTAAAAAGAAAAACACACATAAGATATTGCTTGGTCTGCAGCTTTAACCCTTTCTATCTGCCCCCTCTCATAATGTCCTGCATGCTTGTCTTGTGCTTCTGCAACGACGTATCCTGATTTCTCCGCCCTGATTATTGCTAGAAGGTCGTTCGGTAAAATGCGTAAGTAATCCATTTTTAAGCTACGTGATGAATTCCCGGTAATTGGCATCACACGCTTGTCCGTGTTTGTCAGGCGTGAGCTGTGCTGTAAGCGTGTCGCTGCTGTAAGCGTGAGCTGTGCTGTAAGCGTGAGCTGTGCTGTAAGCGTGTCGCTGCTGTAAGCGTGAGCTGTGCTGTAAGCGTGTCGCTGCTGTAAGCGTGAGCTGTGCTGTAAGCGTGTCGCTGCTGTAAGCGTGAGCTGTGCTGTAAGCGTGAGCTGTGCTGTAAGCGTGTCGCTGCTGTAAGCGTGAGCTGTGCTGTAAGCGTGAGCTGTGCTGTAAGCGTGTCGCTGCTGTAAGCGTGAGCTGTGCTGTATGCGTGTCGCTGCTGTAAGCGTGAGCTGTGCTGTAAGCGTGAGCTGTGCTGTAAGCGTGTCGCTGCTGTAAGCGTGAGCTGTGCTGTAAGCGTGAGCTGTGCTGTAAGCGTGTCGCTGCTGTAAGCGTGAGCTGTGCTGTAAGCGTGTCGCTGCTGTAAGCGTGAGCTGTGCTGTAAGCGTGAGCTGTGCTGTAAGCGTGTCGCTGCTGTAAGCGTGAGCTGTTTATAAGCGTGTCACTGCTGTAACGCACAGATCAGGGCGTTCCCTCTTTATTACAGGAAAGAATGGCGACAGTATTGTGCTAATAAATCAGATTCTCTCCGCTGGTAAAGACGTGATGAAAGCAGAGCGCACTCGCGCAGCAATACTGCGGCGTTTTCATATTCATAGGGGAAAGAAAAAACAGGAACTGCTCGTATACCAGAGACGTAAATGTATTGTGCACCAATGCCCAACGCTTTTTTAATTTACCATATCCTCTCAGAATTTAAGTATTTCCTCTCCCCCAGCATGTCTTTCTCTCTCCTCTCCCCCTCAGCATGTCTCTCTCCCTCTCCTGCCCCCCCCAGCATGTATTTCCCTCTCCCCCTAAGCATGTTTTCCTCTCTCCTCTCCCCCTCAGCATGTCTTTCCCTCTCCTCCCCCTCAGCATGTCTTTCCCTCTCCTCCCCCTCAGCATGTCTTTCCCTCTCCTCCCCCTCAGCATGTCTTTCCCTCTCCTCCCCCTCAGCATGTCTTTCCTTCTCCTCCCCCTCAGCATGTCTTTCCCTCTCCTCTCCCCCAGCATGTCTTTCCCTCTCTTCCCCCCCAGCATGTCCTTCCCTTCCCCCAGCATGTTTTCATCTCCCCATCATGATTCCCTCTCTCCTCTCCCCCTCAGCATCTCTCTCCTCCTCTCCCCCAGCATGCCTCCCCCTCTCTCCAACCCCCTCCCCCACCATGTCCCTCTCTGTCTTCCCCACGGAGTTGGTCCTTCCCTCTCACCTTTTTCAGCCTGGCTCCACACTCTGGCACATGCTTCAGCCCAGTTCTCCGGCTCCGCTAGTTCTCCAGTGGACGAGAGGTGGGAGGAGGCCTGGTGCACAAGTGGCGAGCCACCCCCAATGCCATTATTGGCCATGGGTTTGGTCACCCCTGCCTTTGACCAGAGATGCTCAACTCCAGTCCTCAAGCCGTCCCCACCAGGTCAGGTTTTCAGAATATCCTAGTTTCAGCACAGGTGGCTCAAGCTGAGCCTCTGATTGAGCCAACTGTGCTGAAGCAGGGATTAATTGAGCCAGCTGTGCTGAAGCTGGGACTGATTGAGCCAGCAGTTATTTTAATTACGAAGCCGTCACTAGTCAAATAGATACATAATAAGTAGCCGATATGCTTGAATTCAGTGGACCCAGAGCAAAGGAAAACGTATTGATTTTAAACAGGATACATGTCAGAAGACAATGATTATAAGGGCTATTGAACCTCTCTAAGGAAACAGATTCCATTGCTACGTTTCTGACACTTAATATAAGTGGAGAAGAGATGAGAGTCCTAATAAAGCAGGAGATGCAGCCGCGAGAAGACCCATCCCACCAGGAGCTGATCTCACACCGCAAGAGGGGGGAATGTTCCTTGTATATTTTTTGCAGGTGAGAGTCAGACAAATGAAAGGAGCAGCACCACCGCACAGGGGTTCCCCGAAAGGAGGAGGAGGCAGCAAGGGGTGAGGGGGACAAGGAAATATCGGCCTGGGTGTGGGGGGAGGAGATATGGGTTAGGGTGGGGGGAGAAGGAGATATGGGGTTGTGGGGAGAAGGAGATATTGGTTAGGGGGGAGGGACAGGAGATATGAGCCTGGGGTAGCAGAAGGAGATATGGGTCGGGCGGAGTAGAATGAGATATTGACCTGGAAAAGGTGGATATGGACTGTAGGGGTATTTATGAACCTGGGGAGGTGTTATGGATCTGGGGTGGGGTAAAGGAGAAGGAAGTATGGACCTAGAGGTATAGGTAGGAGCCTAGGGGAGCAGGGAGCAGAGTGTTCCTATCTGCTGCTTTGTAGGATTGAGGGGGCACACAGAGGCGCCTGTTGGAGGGTACCCACACAGTTGCCTGTTGGAGGGTACCCACACAGTTGCCTGTCAGAGGGCCTCCAGCAGGTCCCGACAGGCACCTCTGCAGACACCTCTCAGCAGGCCCCCTCTGACAGTCACTTCTGTGAACACTATCCAGCAGGCCCCTTCTGACAGACACCTCTGCAGACACCTCTCAGCAGGCCCCCTTTGTCAGGCACCTCTGCAAACACTATGCAGCAGGGCACCTCTGCTCTGACAGGCCCCTCAGCAGACCCCCTTTGTCAGGCACCTCTGCAAACACTATGCAGCAGGGCCCCTCTGCTCTGACAGGCACCTCTGCGGATCTGCCACTATATGTTAGGCTGCCCTGATTATTACAGACAAGGTTGTTGTGATGAATGTATAAGCGGTATACAAATATTATAATGTAATGCAAGAGTAAAGATTGAAAAAAATAGGAGGCATTATAGGGAGCAATAGAAAGACTCCATTTCCACAGGCTCAGTAACACAAGATTGGCGAAAAGCAGACGTGGTGCCTATATTTAAAATGAGAGCTCGACCAAATCAGGGAATTACAGACCTGTAAGCCTGACAGCAATAGTGGGGAAGCTCCTTGAATGTTTAGTACGGAATACTATTCGGGAATACCGAATGGAAAACAAAATTATTAGTAATAGCATAGATTTATGAAGGATCGGTCGTGCCAAACTAACCTTAGGTCCCGTCCAAACTCTGAGCGACCGCACACGCGGCGTGTACAACAGGCCGCACCTCTATGAGGCAGGCCAAAGAGCGCGATGAATTTTGAGCCGACCAAAAAATGTGTCTTTGTCACGCGACGGCTGGGTCACGTGAGTGTTTCAGCCATTGAGGGCGAACCAGCCTCGTGACTTCATGGCCACGCCTCCCCATCACGCGAGTCATCGAAAATTCAGCCTTATTTGTTTCTTTGAGGAGGTGAGTAGGAATTTAGACCCGGGTAATGCCGTTGATGTGGGATACGTAGATTTTGCAAAGGCTTTTGATACGGTTTCACACAAGAGGTTGGTGAGCAAAATAAAGAAAATTGGGCTCAGTAATAATATATGCACCTGGATTGAAAACTGGTTAAAGAACAGAGGGTTGTCATAAATGGAACTTTTTCAGGTTGGGATAAAGTCGTGAGTGGAGTACCTCAGGGATCGGTACTGGGACCCCTGCTTTTTAACTTGTTTATTAATGACCTTGAGGTTGGCATCGAGAGCAAAGTCTCCATATTTGCTGATGACACTAAATGGTGTAAGTTGGTAGAATCAGAGCAGGATGTAATTTCTCTCCAGAAGGACTTGGAGAGACTGGAAACGTGGGCAGGTAAATGGCAGATGAGGTTTAATACAGATAAATGTAAGGTTATGCATTTAGGAAACAAGCTAAACAGGCAACTTGCAAATTAAATGATGATAAATTGGGGGAATCCTTGATGGAGGAGGATTTAGGAGTGCTTGTAGACAGCAGGCTTAGCAATAGTGCCCAATGTCATGCAGTAGCTGCAAAGGCAAACAAGATCTTATCTTGCATTAAACGGGCAATGGATGGAAAGGAAGTAAACATAATTATGCCCCTTTACAAAGCATTAGTAAGACCACGCCTTGAATATGGAGTACAATTTTGGGCACCAATCCATAAAAAAGATAGTATCGATCTAGAAAAATTGCAGAGAAGAGCCACCTCAGTAATAAAGGGGATGGAAGTTTTGACTTATAGATGTAGCCAACCTTACTGTTCCCGGCGATGCGACCAAAACAGCCAAAAAATCAGCCCATGGGGAGGTGGCAACTGTGACGGTGCTGTGGGGGCATTCCTTTCAATGGGACTTCCCACAGCGCTAATCCTCCCAGGCTGCAATCAGCGCGGTCACTGGACCGCACACGCGATCGCGGCAATGGGAACAGTAAGATCAGCTACATCTGTATGAGGAGAGTCTGGCTATATTATTGTAGATTTATTTACCTTACAAAAGAGACGTGTAAGAGGGGATATAACTGTATACAACTATATTCAGGGTCAATACAAGGACGAATGACACAGTATAGGGAGATGTTATGTGGAGCATTAGAAATTATAGGGAGCGGTTATATGGGTCAATAGGAGAAATTACAGGGAGCGGTTTTATGGAGCAATAAGACATTAGGGAGGAATGATATAGTGCAGGGCACCAACCACCCACATCCTAATGTAACCCATCTAATATGCTACAGCTTTAGTGCCTTTATCCCGGGCGGTGCTGCCCATTTAACCATTTGGTGCCTGAAGGGACCGAAACAGCCATGGAGTAAAGGCTGAGCACAATAATGTAACTGTATCCCCATGTCTTTGTTTGTATTAGCGGGCACAGGCTGTTGTGTGCTGTTGTGTGTAGTTGTCTCTTTGTGTGCAGTTTATATTGTTACGTTCTAGTTCACTTGTGACTGTTACAATGTGTATTATATGTATTATATATATTATATGTATTATATATATATTATATGTATTATATACCCGGCCAGTACACCTTATGACTTGTTACTTTTCTTTACTTCGTGCCATGCAGTTTGTCCCCAATTATTGTCCCGGTTATTGCCGGTTATTGTCCCCACTTATTGCTGGTTAATAGAGTCTTGGGGGATAAGTATTAATGTTGCCCGTCTGCAAAAAGGGGGCTAAAAATTCTACCAGATTGATCAAAAAAATAAAAAACTTAAGTGCATTATTTGGGATTTTTTTGTACCCCTTTTTGCCCACGTTTTGCAGCTGGGAGACTGAAAATTAACCCTGTCCTATTATATATACAGTGGTCGACAAATCACCCAAAAATCTACTCGCCGAACAAAAAAATCTACTCGCCACCTAAAGTCCCGCCCCCAACCCCGCCCCTTGTCCCGCCCCCAGGCCCGCTTTAAAAAAAATTGAATAAATTCCTAGTAAGAACAACATTCGTTTTTTGGCATAAGTTTATTTATTGTATTACATTATACTACAATTAGTCCTGGTTACGTGTGTGTGTGTGTGTTTGTGTGGTGTGTGTGTGTGTGTGTGTGTGTGTGTGTGTGTGTTTTACAAAAAAAGCCAGGTGTGAATGACTAGTTTCCTGCACCCTTTATCCAGTGTCTGGATGCACCTGCTTCACAATATCTAAAGCAGCAATCCCAGCTGGGATCTTACCTGATTCGCAGTCCCTCTATGTCCAGGTACCCTCATTCCCACAATGTTATACTGTATGTTGGAGGGGAGGTGTTCCTTACCTGTCTTCTGGGTTAGGGGGGGTTCCGATGCCTCCCGTCTGAAGCTTGAGAGTCAGATCTGGAAGAAAGCAGTATAGGTTATTTCGGTGTAGGTATAGGGCAGTTAAGATATACAGGGTAAATAAAATATCCAGAAACAGAGAGGAGGGAGGGGAGACAGACAGAGAGAGGAGGGAGGGGAGACAGACAGAGGAGGCAGGGGAGATAGAGAGAGGAGGGAGGGGAGACAGAGAGAGGAGGGAGGGGAGACAGAGAGAGGAGACAGAGACATAGAGGGAGGGGAGACAGAGAGACGAGGGAGGGGAGACAGAGAGGAGGGAGGGGAGACAGAGAGAGAGATGGGGAGACAGAGAGACTGGGGGGGTGACTGACTGACGGGGGGTGTGACTGGGTGGGGAGGGGGTGACTGATTGGGGGGTACCTCTGGTGTCCTACGCACACACACATTGTCTGTCACACACACACACACACACACACACACACACACACACACACACACACACACACACATACACACACACACACTGTCTGTCACACACACACACACACACACACACACACACACACACACACACACACACACACACACACACACACACACACACACACACACACACACACACACACACACACACACACACACACACACACTCTGTCACACACACACACACACACTCTGTCACACACACACACACACACACTCTGTCACACACACACACACACAATGTCTGACACACACTGTCACACACACACAACGTTGAGCAGAAGAAGCAGCAGCTCCCCCCCCCCTCACCTCTGGTAACTCACATGAAAGTTTACAGAAGAAGCCGACACCACAGATGACCCCCCCCCCCTCCCCTATCAGCTCACAGGCAGCGAGGACTGCACGCACGCTTCTAGGAGGGAGGAGGAGGAGAGCGGAGAGGAAAAAGCCAGGGGCAGCAGTGAGTGCGGCCAGCGGAACCCCTGGGACTCGGGGGGGGGGGGGGAAGGGGGGAAGAAAGGAAGAGAGGAAAGGCCGCGACCAGCACCATGCTCCCCCCCCCCGTGCGGGGCGGGAGAAGCCTGGGGGGGGAAGCGGGGCCTGGGGGGGAACACTCCCGCTACCATCTCCCACCTCGCGGGTAGACACGGGAACCTGGAGGGAAGCAAGGACTGGGGGGAGCACTGGGGGGGGAGGGTGAACACCCCCACTACCATCACCCACCCCGCGGGCAGACACGGAGACAGGGAGGGGAAGCGCGGACCGGGAGATGCAATGGAGTACTGTACTAACCTCTTCAAGCAGCAGGAAGAGGACGCGCCCGCGTGGCCTTAGCCTGGATGGGGAAAAAAATCTTGGCAGCCCGCCAAGTCCTGTCAGCCAATCAGGCTGCTGGATTTAAAAAAAAAAAAAAAAATTCAGTGCGAGCAGGGAAAATTAAAAAAAAACACGTGCGCTGCTTGGGCGGCCATAAGGAGCTCGCCACGAGGTCAAATCCACTCGCCCCGGGCATGCGAGGGAATAGGTTTGTCGAACACTGTGTATATATATATATATATATATACAGTGGTTGACAAATCACAAAAAAATCTACTCGCCACCTAGTACCAAACGTGTGCTGCTTGGGCCAATATTTACTCGCCCGGGGGTTAAATCCACTCGCCCGGGGCGAGCAAATGTATAGGTTTGTCGAACACTGTATATATATATATATATATATATATATATATATATATATATAAACAAAACACAAAAAAGCGCAAGCTCCATAGCGCGTAACTGTGTACAAATGAGGGTGGATTTATTAAGAAAAGTGTCCCTAGGAGATACACTTACAAAAAGTTAGAATAAAATATACATTGGAGAGAATCTGTATGGGGCGTCATCTACATCAAAAAAATAAAAAACTTAAGTGCATTATTTGGGATTTTTTTGTACCCCTTTTTGCCCACGTTTTGCAGCTGGGAGACTGAAAATTAACCCTGTCCTATTATATATACAGTGGTCGACAAATCACCCAAAAATCTACTCGCCGAACAAAAAAATCTACTCGCCACCTAAAGTCCCGCCCCCAACCCCGCCCCTTGTCCCGCCCCCAGGCCCGCTTTAAAAAAAATTGAATAAATTCCTAGTAAGAACAACATTCGTTTTTTGGCATAAGTTTATTTATTGTATTACATTATACTACAATTAGTCCTGGTTACGTGTGTGTGTGTGTGTGTTTGTGTGGTGTGTGTGTGTGTGTGTGTGTGTGTGTGTGTGTGTTTTACAAAAAAAGCCAGGTGTGAATGACTAGTTTCCTGCACCCTTTATCCAGTGTCTGGATGCACCTGCTTCACAATATCTAAAGCAGCAATCCCAGCTGGGATCTTACCTGATTCGCAGTCCCTCTATGTCCAGGTACCCTCATTCCCGCAATGTTATACTGTATGTTGGAGGGGAGGTGTTCCTTACCTGTCTTCTGGGTTAGGGGGGGTTCCGATGCCTCCCGTCTGAAGCTTGAGAGTCAGATCTGGAAGAAAGCAGTATAGGTTATTTCGGTGTAGGTATAGGGCAGTTAAGATATACAGGGTAAATAAAATATCCAGAAACAGAGAGGAGGGAGGGGAGACAGACAGAGAGAGGAGGGAGGGGAGACAGACAGAGGAGGCAGGGGAGATAGAGAGAGGAGGGAGGGGAGACAGAGAGAGGAGGGAGGGGAGACAGAGAGAGGAGACAGAGACACAGAGGGAGGGGAGACAGAGAGACTAGGGAGGGGAGACAGAGAGGAGGGAGGGGAGACAGAGAGAGAGATGGGGAGACAGAGAGACTGGGGGGGTGACTGACTGACGGGGGGTGTGACTGGGTGGGGAGGGGGTGACTGATTGGGGGGTACCTCTGGTGTCCTACGCACACACACATTGTCTGTCACACACACACACACACACACACACACACACACACACACACACACACACACACACACACACACACACACACACACACACACACACACACACACACACACACACACACACACACACACACACACACAGACATACACACACACACACACACACACACACACACACTGTCTGTCACACACACACACACACACACACACACACACACACACACACACACACACACACACACACACACACTCTGTCACACACACACACACACTCTGTCACACACACACACACACTCTGTCACACACACACACACAATGTCTGACACACACTGTCACACACACACAACGTTGAGCAGAAGAAGCAGCAGCTCCCCCCCCCCTCACCTCTGGTAACTCACATGAAAGTTTACAGAAGAAGCCGACACCACAGATGACCCCCCCCCCCCCCTCCCCTATCAGCTCACAGGCAGCGAGGACTGCACGCACGCTTCTAGGAGGGAGGAGGAGGAGAGCGGAGAGGAAAAAGCCAGGGGCAGCAGTGAGTGCGGCCAGCGGAACCCCTGGGACTCGGGGGGGGGGGGGGGGGGGGAGGGGGGGAAGAAAGGAAGAGAGGAAAGGCCGCGACCAGCACCATGCTCCCCCCCCCTGTGCGGGGCGGGAGAAGCCTGGGGGGGGAAGCGGGGCCTGGGGGGGAACACTCCCGCTACCATCTCCCACCTCGCGGGTAGACACGGGAACCTGGAGGGAAGCAAGGACTGGGGGGAGCACTGGGGGGGGGAGGGTGAACACCCCCACTACCATCACCCACCCCGCGGGCAGACACGGAGACAGGGAGGGGAAGCGCGGACCGGGAGATGCAATGGAGTACTGTACTAACCTCTTCAAGCAGCAGGAAGAGGACGCGCCCGCGTGGCCTTAGCCTGGATGGGGAAAAAAATCTTGGCAGCCCGCCAAGTCCTGTCAGCCAATCAGGCTGCTGGATTTAAAAAAAAAAAAAAAATTCAGTGCGAGCAGGGAAAATTAAAAAAAAACACGTGCGCTGCTTGGGCGGCCATAAGGAGCTCGCCACGAGGTCAAATCCACTCGCCCCGGGCATGCGAGGGAATAGGTTTGTCGAACACTGTGTATATATATATATATATATATATATATATATATATATATATATATATATACAGTGGTTGACAAATCACAAAAAAATCTACTCGCCACCTAGTACCAAACGTGTGCTGCTTGGGCCAATATTTACTCGCCCGGGGGTTAAATCCACTCGCCCGGGGCGAGCAAATGTATAGGTTTGTCGAACACTGTATATATATATATATATATATATATATATATATATATATATATATATATATATAATCAAAAAAATAAATAGATGATACCGTTCTGTGGCTAACGAAATGCTTTTATTTGTGCGAGCTTTCGAGATACACTGATCTCTTCTTCCGGCGATGTTACAATGAATGAAGCAAAAGGTAAACTTAAAAACAGTGTCTCTTGGAATGTATCTCGAAAGCTCGCACAAATAAAAGCATTTCGTTAGCCACAGAACGGTATCATCTATTTATTTTTTTGATTATTGAAGCTCGGCTAACACGGTACTGATACCTCTACATATATATATATATATATATAAACAAAACACAAAAAAGCGCAAGCTCCATAGCGCGTAACTGTGTACAAATGAGGGTGGATTTATTAAGAAAAGTGTCCCTAGGAGATACACTTACAAAAAGTTAGAATAAAATATACATTGGAGAGAATCTGTATGGGGCGTCATCTACAGGAGTGGGGGAGAGGGATTTCGTCCGTGATACTGCGCACCTGGTTTGACTGCTTCTGACTCCTGCCACGAGTCCTGCAGCAATTCAGCGTCTCTGAGGTTAAAGGAGCTTCTTTTGAAGGTGCAATAGTGGAAACACAAGCAGAATAGCTGGAAAAGTGCCGAAGAACACAGGACCTCCTCCCACACGACCGTCTGAGATGGCGTCACCCCGTCTCTACGCGTTTCGTCACGTTGCGTGACTTCCTCGGGATGTGTATCCCCTAGGGACACTTTTCTTCATAAATTCACCCTCATTTGTACACAGTTACGCGCTAGGGAGCTTGCGCTTTTTTGTGTTTTGTTTTTCTAGATCTATGGTGGGTGGCTACACCACTTTCTCTTGAAGCAGCAAGGAGCTCCTGTGGTCAGGGTATCGTTGGGACTCTCTCCTCCTCCAGACCACCACCAAGTCGAGACATTTGGACTTATCCTTTTTTTCTTTGGACGCTATTTATTTATTTGTTGGTTATTTTTCTTAATTTGCATATACTTTAAGTGTTTATATTAATTATTCACAGTTATTTACTATACTTAGTAGCGCTACTTTTTGTGTGTGTTTTTTCAATATATATATATCTTATACTATATTAGTGAAAGCACTGTATGCCTGTATGCCTGCCTGCCTGCCTGCCTGCCTGGATGTCCGGTGTCCCTAGGGGAAATCTCATTGGTCCCTTGGCCCGCCCCCGCACACCTCTCATTGGCCTGAGGCGGAGTGACGGGCCAAAGGACACACAGGGACACACACACACACACACAAGGACACACACACAGGGACACGGACGGACACACACACACACAATCCCCTCCCGGTGCCCCTCACTCTCCTCCGTCAGCTGGACCGCACCTCAACTTCCACACCCCCCCCCCTCCCTGTGCCCGAACTTACCCGGAGTCCCGTGTACACACACACACATTCCCACCCCCCACCCAAGCTCACCCCCCCCCCCCCAAGCTCACCCCCCCCCAAGCTCACCCCCCCCCAAGCTCATCCCCCCCAAGCTCACACCCCGGCGCCGCTATAGTCAGCGGGGGAGCGGCCACAACACGCGGCCTCCTGCCTCACATCCACGTGGGACCTGCCGGATGAGTGAGGCAGCGGCAGGACGGGTGACGCAGCGGCGCACGCTCCTCGGCACCGGCTCACCTCTCCCACCCCCCCTCACAGCAAAGAGCAGCCTACCCGGCGCCGCCTGCAACGCTCCTCGGCACCGCCGCCTCATCTCGAGCCGGAGGGCAGCGGGGGGGCTCCCGCCCTGCAGGAGGCCTCACCCCGAGCCGGAGGGCAGTGGGGGGGCTCCCGCCCTGCAGGAGGCCTCACCTCGAGCCGGAGGGCAGCGGAGGGGGGGCTCCCGCCCTGCAGGAGGCCTCACCCCGAGCCGGAGGGCAGAGGGGGGGCTCCCGCCCTCCCGCCCTGCAGGAGGCATCACCTCGAGCCGGAGGGCAGCGGGGGGGCTCCCGCCCTGCAGGAGGCCTCACCTCGAGCCGGAGGGCAGCGGGGTGGCTCCCGCCCTGCAGGAGGCCTCACCTCGAGCCGGAGGTCAGCGGGGGGGCTCCCACCCTGCAGGAGGCCACACCCCGAGCCGGAGGGCAGCGGGGGGGCTCCCGCCCTGCAGGAGGCCTCACCTCGAGCCGGAGGGCAGCGGGGGGGCTCCCGCCCTGCAGGAGGCCTCACCTCGAGCCGGAGGTCAGCGGGGGGGCTCCCACCCTGCAGGAGGGACCCCACACATGCCCCGTGCTGCTCTCCCCCCCTCCACATGTGCTCTCCCCCCTCCACATGCTACGTGCTGCTCTCCCCCCTCCACATGCTACGTGCTGCTCTCCCCCTCCACATGTGCTCTCCCCCCCTCCATATGCTACGTGCTGCTCTCCCCCCTCCACATGTGCTCTCCCCCCCTCCACATGCTACGTGCTGCTCTCCCCCCCTCCACATGTGCTCTCCCCCCCTCCACATGCTACGTGCTGCTCTCCCCCTACACATGCTACGTGCTGCTCTCCCCCCTCCACATGTGCTCTCCCCCCCTCCACATGCTACGTGCTGCTCTCCCCCCTCCACATGCTACGTGCTGCTCTCCCCCCTCCACATGTGCTCTCCCCCCTCCACATGCTACATGCTGCTCTCCCCCCTCCACATGCTACGTGCTGCTCTCCCCCCTCCACATGTGCTCTCCCCCCTCCACATGCTACGTGCTGCTCTCCCCCCTCCACATGTGCTCTCCACCCCTCCACATGCTACGTGCTGCTCTCCCCCCTCCACATGTGCTCTCCCCCCCTCCACATGCTACGTGCTGCTCTCCCCCCTCCACATGCTACGTGCTGCTCTCCCCCCTCCACATGTGCTCTCCCCCCCTCCACACATGCTACGTGCTGCTCTCCCCCCCTCCACATGCTACGTGCTGCTCTCCCCCCCCTCCACATGCCCCGTACTGCTCACCCTGCAGCTTCCCCCCCCTCCACATGCCCTCTGTCCGGCTCCGGTCTGATCCCCGCCCCTCCGTTCCAGATGACTGCAGGGTCCGTCTCCCGGCCTGCACGAGGAACATGCTGCCGACTGCAAGGTAATCACCTCCCCCCCACACACACATTCCTTCAGCGCCAGCCTCATCCCTCCATACACACACACTATATATATATCTCTATACATAAATATATATATATATATATATAATATATCTATATATCTATATATATATATATACATACACATACACAGAGACACACACACACACAGAGACCACACACACACACAGAGACCACACACACACACACACACACACACACACACACACACACACACACACACACACACACACACACACACACACACACACACACACACACACACACACACACACACACACACACACACACACACACTATATATATCTCTATATATATATACATACACATACACAGAGACACACACACACAGAGACCACACACACACACACACACACACACATGTACACACACACACACACACACATGTACACACACACACATGTAGGCACACACACACACACACACACACACACACACGCATGTAGAATGTAGACACACACACATGTAGACACACACACACACACACATGTAGGCACACACACACACACACATGTAGGCACACACACACATGTAGGCACACACACACACATGTAGGCACACACACACGTCCACAGACACGCACACACGTCCACAGACACACACATGTAGACACACACACATGTAGACACACACACATGTAGACAGACACACACACACACACACATGTAGACAGACACACACACACACGTAGACAGACACACACACACGTACACAGACACACACACACACACACGTAGACACACACGTAGACACACACCTATACATACACACACCTATACAGACACACATATACACACAGACACATACGTATACACACACACGTATACACACAGACACACGTATACACACAGACACACGTATACACACAGACACACGTATACACACAGACACACGTATACACACAGACACACGTATACACACAGACACACGTTTACACACACACGTATACACACAGACACACGTATACACACGTACACACACACGTACACACACACACGTATACACACGTATACACACACACGTACACACACGTATACACACACACGTAGGCGCACGCATACACACACACGTATACACACACACATGTAGACACACACACACGTAGACACACGTAGACACACGTGTACACACACGTGCACACACACGTAGACACACGTATACACACAGGCACACGTAGACACACGTATACACACAGACACACGTATACACGCATACACGCAGACACACGTAGACACGCAGACACACGTAGACACGTAGACACACGTAGACACACACACGTAGACACACACACACGTAGACACACACACGTAGACACACACACGTAGACACACACACACGTAGACACACACACACGTAGACACACACACACGTAGACATACACACACGTACACACACACGTAGACACACACACATACGTAGACACACACACGTACACACACACGTACACACGTACACACACACAGACGTAGACACACACGTATACACACACACACGTATACACACACACGTATACACACACGTATACACACACACACACGTATACGCACACACACGTAGACACACACACACGTAGACACACACACACGTAGACACACACACACACACGTAGACACACACACGTACACACACGTAGACACACACGTAGACACACACACACGTACACACACGCACGTAGACACACACACATGTACACGTAGACACACACACACATGTACACGTAGACACGTACACACACACATGTACACGTACACACACACATGGAGACATACACACACACACATGGAGACATACACACACACATATATACACACACACGTATACACACACACATGTATACACACACACATGTATACACACACGTATACGTGTATACACACACACATGTATACACACACATGTATACACACACAAATGTACACACACACAAATGTACACACACACATACACACACATGTATACACACACACACATACTATGTATACACACAAACATGTATACACACACACAATCATGTATACACACGTGTATACACACATGTGTATACACACACGTGTATACACACACATGTATACAGACACACACAATATATACATACACACAATGTCTACACACACATGTGTATACACACACATGTGTATACACACACACATGTATACACACACATGTGTATACATACACATGTATACACACACATGTATACACACACGTACACATGTATACACACACACACATACAATGTATACACACAAACATGTATACACACACAAACATGTATACACACACACACACACGTGTATACACACACACACATGTATACACTCACACGTATATACACACACACACTATCCCCAGCACCACCACATCAGCACACTGCTATCCCATACCCCCCCCCCCCCCCCCAGCACACTGGCATTCTCGGCTCCCCGCCATTCCCAGCCCCCATCAACACCATCAGCACCCACACATCGGCACCTTTGCACCTCTCCCATCGGCACACCCACATCCGCACCCCCACATCAGCACCAAACCCTCCCAAATCAGCACACCGATACAATCACCATCAGTACAGCCACAGCAGCACTACCACCGCACATGGGCCGCGTGGACCACTCCCCACCCAAATGCCACACCCACACCACAAACATCCCGGGCAACGCCGGGGCTCTCAGCTAGTATATATATATATATATATATATATATATATATATATATACACATACATACATAAATATACGTTTAAGATCATATTCACTAAGCAGTATTAAATCAGTAAAAATCACACTAAATAGGTATTATTTTCTCTGCGGTAACATCCTGATATAATACGCTAATTGTGCGCAGAAATAACTCGATTCCAGTTCCCTAGCACAGGGTTAATAGGAGGAATCGCTACATAGCACATACTGTATACTATTAATAGCTCGCATGTGACACGCAGAACGCTGAGAAGCGACTGAGAAAGCCGTGTGAAACATTATTCCCCTTCTCTGCCTTTGCAGAGATATTACTGATATTTACACTTGTTTGGCATTGATTATAGGGTATCACCTACAATTGTGGGGGTGTTTTTTCCTACATACTGTGTGTGGTTTTCTGGGTGCTGAGTAAATAGGAGTCATTTCTCCGAGCTGATGCTGAATAAAGATTTGTATTTTATGTTGTGTGTTTCTGATTTTCATATCATGGCTTTTAATTCATTACGGATAACGTGGTCGTCCCCGAGTTTTCTATACAACAAATTAGGCTTAGTCCATAGACACTTCGCCCGTGCGGAGGCGCGCTGAGGCTCAGGGAAAGCTTTCCCTGGCCTTAGAGCGCGCGCCGTCCGTGGGCGTGTCTGGGGGCGGGCCAGTGACCTCACGGAGCTGGTTCGCCCTCATTGGGCGAACCGCTCACGTGACTGGTCCTGCGCTCCGGCGAACTCTGAAACTTAACATGTGTTAAGACACACGCTTCCGCAGGCGTGCACGAGCCCCTGCTAAAGCCGCTCTCATTGCGGCTGCAAGGGCTCAGTGCCGAGCAGCAGCGTGCCTCAGCACAGGTCAGCGCCTAAGCGCTGACCATGCCCGAGGCCTTACTCTTGTTCAGCACCAACACATCCACTGCAAGTGCGCAAGCTGGTCAGTAACAAAAAACTTTGCATGACTTAAATAGCATAGGGATATTCTAGCCCAGGGGCGGCCAACTCCAGTCCTCAGTGGGTCAGGTTTTCAGGATATCCCTGCTTCAGCACAGGTGGCTCGATCAGTAGCCCCATTCCACTTATAGTGGGGTCTTCTTTCCTGTTATTCCATATGCTTAATTGTTCACATTTGTTACAGTTTGACGATGCAAACCTACAGTATATTGTAGGCTGTGGAGTAGGAGGGCTCCTGGAAAAATGGAAGCTATTTAATTGTAATGAGTTTAAGTATTATCCATTATCTTTTTTGAAGCAATGGATGTGATACCCTAAAAAGTAGCCTTGCTGTGCTTGATACTAAGACATTCACGTCATAGAGATTCTCCTTCGACCCTAATTTAGAAAGGCTTATACTTTATACATGCTCTAACAAAGGAAGGGAGAGTATATTTTAAAATAAAGTTTAAAAAAAAGCGCGGGTGTACGTTTTGTGTAAATATAATACAAGTCGCCGTCTGTAACTGGTGCTCGCCACAAACACGACAGAACCGCGAGGCTGAGGTGGGGATTAGAATAAACCAACCCACAGCTGCGAGACTGCATCCAGTGTGCAGATCCGTAGTGGTGTGGCCGGGTCAGGGTGGGAGAAGTAGGATAGTGTTGATACTCGCTGTGGTCTAGAGTTGGAGATGTAGAATAGTTGATGTGTGTGGTCGAGGTGTAGAGAAGGTGGGAGTCCATGTACGAAGCCGAGGTCGAGGATAAGAGAAGGTGGGTATCCAGGTACGAAGCAGAGGTCATGGATAAGGGAAGGTGGGAGTCCAGGTACGAAGCCGAGGTCGTGGATAAGAGAAGGTGGGAGTTCAGGTACGAAGCCGAGGTCGTGGATAAGAGAAGGTGGGAGTCCAGGTACGAAGCCGAGGTTGTGGATAAGAGAAGGTGAGCGTCCAGGTACGAAGCCGAGGTCGTGGATAAGAGAAGGTGGGAGTCTAGGTACAAAGCCGAGGTCATGGATAAGAGAAGGTGGGAGTCCAGGTACGAAGCCGAGGTCGTGGATAAGAGACGGTGGGAGTCCAGGTACGGAGCCGAGGTCATGGATAAGAGAAGGTGGGAGTCCAGGTACGAAGCCGAGGTCGTGGATAAGAGAAGGTGGGAGTCCAGGTACGAAGCCGAGGTTGTGGATAAGAGAAGGTGGGAGTCCAGGTACGAAGCAGAGGTTGAGGATACTAGGAGAGAAGACAAGGTTAGCAGAATTGCACAAGGCAAAGCAGGACATGGCAAGCTGGGTGCTTGTGGGTAGCACTTCATCGCAGGTTAAGGACTACTATGCTCAGCCGATTTGGAGCAAGGATCGGTGAGCATATAAAGGACTGTTAGCCAATCAGATGACAGGCACAAAGCTGAATATAATGATTGCCTTTTGATTGAAGAGCAAATCCACGCTGAGTTGCATGGCTGTAAATGCTGATTGCCATCAGCCCACTTGATCGTCATGGAGTGGAGTAAGCACCACAGATGAATTAGATAAAGTAGTTATCCTGCTGTCCGTGTCAACTCGTGGTTGAGTCCTTCACCTGACAACAATTGGATGGCGCCTGCACATGGACCTGTCAGCGTGAGGCGCGTCACCAAGAGCGTCACGAGACACGTTACGGAGGCAGAACCCCTGAGTGACAGGGGAGGAGGTGGGATCATGTCTGTGTTCCACAAACATCGTTGGACACCTCAGCCTCTTGTGAGCCAACAGGTGGCATGCACCATACACCTGGTAACAGGGGAGTCTCCCATAGGGTGGGGGAAACACCGTTACATATACATGGACATTTCATAGCCACTCAATCTCAACGGTGATATTACTGTAAGTGTAACCGAGGAAAGGAAGCGTCACCGGTTCCAAATGCTGCGTTACGGAGCACAAAGACCTGCCAACGTATCTTTAGTAAAGATGGGTGATTTCCCCCCCCCCCCCCCCCCCCCGGGAAAGTTCGATTTGTTTACAATTTGCAGAAAACAACAGTGGAAAAATAGATAAATCTGAAAATGACAAAATGGCAGGGCGACGTTTTCGCCGCAAACAATTGTGGATATGTTTTGTACAGCTATTTTGCTCTAGTTTTGTACCATGAAAAATCCTTGGAAATATGAATTGAGAAACCACATATATATATGTTTTAATGTACTGAGAATTTCAACACGTTTAAAATCTCTACTCTTTAGCTTCCTCCCCGTGCATAGTTTGAGAGCACAGAGCTAGAAACCTATTCAGGAGCAGCCGTTATGAATGTTTATATCTGCATTATAAAGCTGTGCTCATGCAATCCTGGGTGCCTTATTGTTTTTAAAAATCCAGTGTGTGGTGAAAATGGGTTCATTGCATCTTTGAGAGAAAATGTTCTGTGGGCAACAGTTACCATGGAAACCATATGACAGAAGCCAAGCAGTAGTAGTGTTCTCATGGCTTTGTGTAGTGTATGTGTAACCATGGTAACTGTGGAAGGGATGAGGGCCTAGCCACACTGCCTATGGATCTCTCGCTCTCTCTCCAGTTCTGCAACAGGTGGGTCCCACCGGCTGTGGCAGCCATTAGATTATGTTCAACGACCCCCATGATCAGGCAAAGAATGTGGAAGAAATTAAATGAAATCAGCCGGGAATCCGAGGGTTAATAACAATAAAAGAGACGGGGGAAACACCAGAACCCATGCAAATTAACTATTGCAGTGCTGGGCCACTTCCGCATCATGTGATCGCTCCAGCAGCGATCACGGGATGTGAGCAGGACCCGAGAAACAGAAGGGGAGGGCGCCACTTCTGAGTGGTCAGCCCCTGGGGACACTGTAAAGGTTAACTAGTATTTTGCTGACATTATCCTAAATTTTGAGGGTCACTGACTAACGCCCCAGTTACACTTCCGCCCGTCTTACAGACAGACGTAATCTACCGTCCTGATCGTGAATAGCAATGTGAAAAGTCTGTGCGGCTTTGTAAATACCCCAATTCCTGGAGATAAAAGGTAACCAAACCCGTCTTAACAAGCAAGAAAATTGCTCCATGTCTACTGGAAATTGCTCCCAATGGTTTCGCCTGTTGAGGGTGACCAGATCTGCGTAATACGCCGCCCCTCGTCTCCAGCGTCCTTCGTTTACACACTATTCTGAAGCCAGGGTCACGTGTGATGTGTGAATAGCTCCCGGTAGCATTAACTCAGCTCTCTTTCCAAATCACTCCAAGTCCTATAATATTTCCTTCACTTTATTGGAAAAGCAGCAGTAAATACAGGTTCTTGTGAATGGTGTGTAGTAGTGATTTGTAGTTAGAAACAGGTAGAAAGAGATGGCCTTGCCATAGGAGAGTAACAGAGATGCGTGCTGTACTCACTGTCTGCAGGGTGGAAAAGGAAGTGAGGAGCAATGTGGGTAAAAGGAATAGTCTTGGGACAGACTATCTGTGAACAAAACAGGGGGGGGGGCAGACTAGCCCATTCTGGTAAGGATCTCAGAGGCTGCAGTAGCAACTCACTGATTACATGCCTAGAGGCAAGAAATGCAACATTGTTACATATCACACAGGCACAGTGTGTGTGTGCAAACTCCATGCAGCTGAAATAAGAACTGACAGGCAGAAGCTGCAAAGGAAAGAGGGGGGTGAAACAGGGATGTGATTCTTGTTCCATGACACTCCCGTCTGGTATCTGGAGATACCACTATATTCTAGGTGTATGTGGAACATATGTGCAATATAACAACATAAGAATGCAAAGATGATGTCCACATAACGATGGGATACTGGCCGGTACCCCCAGCTAGAAGTCCTTCGCCATCTCGGTAAGGGAAGTAAGCGGATGCACAGCTCTAGGTTAGCTTAATGCACCATAATGTCTTTGTGTAAAGGTCTCTTGCACTGTTTTCTTTCAACTTTGTGAGAGAACAGTCCCTTTGACTCTGTAGTTTTCTCTACAGAGTGCATCACCTCGTGGATGTGCCAGTCATGGTAGTTTGTCACCCTATCACCTGGCGTTTGGTGGAAGGAAATGGTCTTTGGCTCCTTGCAGAAGCGGATCAACGCCCCTGGAAGACCGGTTGTCAAGTCTGGTCCAGTGAGTAGTGCCCCGTTTGGAGAGGCTTTCTGGTGCTGAGTGTTGGAACTGAACGTTACCCAGATCTGGCTGGGTTTCTGACGGTGGTGAACACCAGATGATGGGAGGTGTCGGCATTTTTTACCTTCCTTCAGTGAAGGTGCTGGCTCTGCGTGTCCGCTAAGGAATCTCTTCCGCGTGAAGACCACAATTTGATTCTTGGTCTCCGGCTCCCTTTGTGAGTTGCGGCGGAGCGAAGTGAGCCTAGAGATGGCAGGTTCTCTATTGTTCGGGAGGCGTTCTTTTGGTGAATGGAATGGTAGCGGAGTCACCCAACTGCCTGGTCCGTCTTTGGAGAGCTCCTTGACTGTTAACCTCGGGAATCCTCTATCTTCCCTCGATGGTGTTTGCTTGTCGTCGTCCCTTGTTGTCTGGAACGCTGTGCACCGTAGGTCATCGGTGCATTCCTCTTGCACGAGAACATCTCCCCGTAGTTTGGTGAAATGCTTTTGTGTCTCTTTGTTAACTGCCTGTTGCAGGGTACATGCAACTACACACGCGGGTTTCTTGACAAGGCTTATTTATTTAGCCTTGCAAAATATACAGCACACAAAACAAAAATAGCTTTTCATCAGCAACAAAAGGAAAATGGCTTTTCTTCAGCAGACAGACAAAACAGTTTCTCTTTAGCAGACAGTGCATATGGCAGTTGCCCTTTTCTATGCAGGGGACAGACAGTTCACAATTCATCTACTTTTCTAATCAGACCTTGTATCAGGAAATCTCTCAGCAGCTTACTCCTCTCTCCTCAACCGACAGCCTCCATGTGTCTACAGCCTGGGTTTTAACACACCTTGATTAGGCAGCTGGGATCCAACTAATTGTCCTGAGGTTCCCAGCTGAAGTTAACCTAGTCAGTGCTGCAGTGCAGACTAGACATAGGTTTTCCAGGCATATAACTGGTGGCTTTTGTTTACCCTGTCACACTCCCATTAGGAGGTTATTTTCTCCCTGGACGTAACGAAGAACAGTCTCTTTTGCCCTAGTAAATCCCTTTATGAAATGTCTCTGTGACTGTCTCTTTTTAGACGTGTGAGAGGACAGTCTTTTTGACACTGTGGCTTCACCTGTAGGGCGCAATCTTTTGCGGCTATGTCAGCCGTGACAGCTGGCTGCTTTGTCGCTTGATACTCTGTGGAGAGGAACAATTGTGCGTCTTAGCTGTGCCATTGTTGCGGAAGGAGCGTACGATTGTTTATTGCCTTTTGGACGATCCCTTTGTCGGTCACCTTTGGGAGGTTACTTTCTTCCTTCAGTGGAGTCGACTCATCATTCTTGGTTGTCTGAACCACTAAGCATCCTAGGCCATTGTCACATCCCCCTGATGTGAGGATGTTTTTGTTGAACTCAGGGGTATGACCTTGTCTCTTCTCTTCACTTGGCCCTCCTATCACTTGGAGATGGCCAAGACATGGTTCAGAGAGGGATGTGTGTCCACATTCTGTTATCACAGTTCTGCGGGCGTCAACATAGTCTTGTCCGTGCCCTTTGTCAGTGCACGCGCTGCCCACTATCACCCATCCTAGGTCAAGTCTTTGGGCGTATGGTGCGTTGTGGGGTCCATTATGCTGTTTACGGACTTTATGTACCCTCATGATGTCCCTACCGAGCAGCAGCAAGATCTTGGCGCCTTGTTCTACTGGCAGGATGTAGTTGGCTATTCCTCTGAGGTGCGGGTAATGGCGTGCCACGTCTGGTGTGGGAATGTCGTCCCTGTTTGTGGCCATGTGGTTGCACTCGATGAGTGTGGGGAGATCTATCTTCACTCTGTTATCCACCGAACGTATGACGTAACCGCTTGCTCTTCTCCCTGTTGACTCAGTTGACCCTGCACAGATTCTGAGGGTGTAGGGTGAGGCATTGTCTTGTAAGTTGAAGAACTCCGTCTTCGCCAATGATCTGTTGCTTTGGTCGTGGAGGATTGCATACATCCGAATAGCCTTCTCAGGTTGTCCCTGGGGGTGCATTGCAACAAGGCATATTTTGGAGCAGGACATTTTGTCGCTTTCTTTTCCGCAAACCTCGGTGCGCTGAGATGTGACGGATGTTGGCTCTCCTTCTCCTTCCTCCCCACCATGCTCCGCTACGGAGGAGGGTTGTTGAGTTGGTGGAGTGTCAGCGCCTCTGGATGTAAAGATGTTACGTGCTTGTCACTTTTGCACACTGTACATTTGATATCTTCTTTACAGTCTCTGGCTAGGTGAGTCGTGGAACCGCAGCACCTGAAGCAAACTCTGAATTCTCCAAGTAACCTCTTGCGTTCCTCTAGGGACTTCATCCTGAACCCAAAGCACTTGTTAAGTGGGTGTGGCTTCTTGTGTATGGGACATTCCCTGTTTGGGTCCCTTGGTTCCTCGTCTCCGGCGACCGACTGATCGAGAGTAGTTTGGGTCGTGGGAGGCACGTCCGTCCTGTGGACCGAGATGGGTGTTTGGGTGTTACCGTATCTCGCCACTGGTCTCTCATTCCTCAGGCTGCTTGCACTGTGTGTGGTTTGCGTACCCAAGATGAAACTGGGATCGTTCCTTGTCCTTGCCGCTTCGCGGATGAAGCTCAAGAAGAATGAGAATGGGGGGAAGGTGACTTGCTTCTCCCTTTTGTATTTGGAGCCTTGTGAAATCCACCTTTCTTGGAGGTTGAAGGGTAGCTTTTCCAGGATGGGTCTCACTCCACGAGCTGAGTCCAGGACGTTGAGACCTGTTAACGAATGGTCTTTTCTTGCAACCTCCAGCTCTTGCAGGAGGTCTCCGAGCTCTCGTAGCTTCGAGTAGTCTCTAGTTGTGATCTTGGGAAAGCTGTCGATTCTTTTGAAGAGCGAATCCTCGACTGCTTCGGGGCTACCGTAGCACTCTTCTAGCCTTTCCCACACTAGGTCAAGGCCTACTTGGGGGTGGTTCGCGTTTGCCGTCCGAAGCCTCCTCGCGTGCTCCCTGGATTCGTTTCCCAGCCATTTGGATAGCAGGTTGAGCTCTTCCCTTGCTGAGAAGCCCAAGCTGTTGATTGCGTCCTTGAACGTGAACTTCAACGTCCGGTAGTTCTCAGGGCGGTCGTCAAAGCTGATGAGTCCTGTTTGCACCAGGTCACGCTGGATCATGTACTTGGCTATGTCTGTCAGGCCTGAGGCATCGGCGTGTTGGTCCCGTTTTGAGGTAGTTGCTGGGAGGGTCCGTGCGGTCGCCTCTTCCTTGGCGTGAACGCGTGGTGACTGCTGGTCAGTGTGAGGGGCTGTGTTCTCCTGTGTGGGTGTACCTGGATAGCGAACCTGTTGTGGTGCATCCGTGTGCGCGCTGGCGTGTGAATCACTGTTGCGGCTGTAGCTATCCCAGGAAGCATGTACCACTGAAGGAACAGCGTCTTCTCCTCGTGGACCTAGCAAGTCTTTGGTGTATGTCGAGTCACTCCCTCCATGTTGAGATGGTGCGCTGGTGTTTACACTGAAGAGGCTCCTTACGTAGTCTTCAGTGCGTTGGGCTGGATCCTCTGAGACTATCCGTCTGTACGGTTGCTCCCCGCCGTCCTGTTGCGCGACTGCTTCTAGGACTTCAGCTTGGGCTATGGCGGCGGCGGCTTCCTTCTCTTGATTAAGTGCCTCTAGTTCCGCATCAAATTCGGCTTTCCTACGCGTAGTGGTGCGGCAGTAGCGGCAGTAGCGGCGGCGGCATTAGCGGCGGCTGCGGCGCTGGCATTAGCGCCGGCTGCGGCGGCATTAGTGGTGGCTGTCTGCTCCTCCTCTTCTATGCGCGCTCTTAGTGCTCTTACGGCTGCCTCTCTCCGACTATATTCGGCCCTGGCACGTGCGGCCTCTGCGGCGGCTCGCGCCTTGGTAGCGTTTGTGCTTGCGCTGGACGCGTTAGATTGCGCTGATCTTGCTGACCTTGATGAATGCCTGGATGTGCATGAGCGCTGCAATGCGGTCTCCAGGAGGAGCTCTTTTCTCTCACTTTGGGCGTCTGCAATGGCGGTTCGCACGCGGCTGTCACGTGTCAAGTCAATATTGTGCTGTAAGTCCCTTTCTTGTAGGCTTTCGCCGGTATTAGCCATGGCTAAGTAAGTGACGTATGCCTCTGACAGCCCTTGGTAGCATAAGTGGTCTATCTTTAATTGAGTTATCGCCTGCTCGAGCTTTTGTACAGAATTGCCAGCGGCGGCGACATTGCGTATCCCAAGTGTGGTAGTGTTCCAGGCCAACTCTAATTTAACGCGGTGCGCTTCGATGTCAGTCTCGTAGTTTTCGCGGGCCTTTTGTGTCAGTGTGACTGTCCGTTTGGGCCTTGCGTCTGCCTGCGCCTGTTGCAGTTGTGCAGCGGTCTCTGTGTCTGAGTGATCACTCTCCTGCGCGATATCTGGTGAGGCTCTGAGTTCTGCCATGTTGTAGGTGTGTGTAGGCCTTTAGCCAGTGCGTGTGGCGTGCGGTCTTTTACCTGTGTCAGCGATGGGCGACTGTCTCAGATGATGCCGAGCGGTGTCCTGCAGCGTTCAGCGTAGGGGTTGCTGTACTCACAGGTGTCCGGTTGCTCTGACCCGTGCCCTGGCGGGTGTCCGGTAGCGTGGCCCTTGATGGCGCTGGCCGTGGGGACGTGCGCAGGGTAAGGTGAGATGGTAATCCCTCACTATGGAGCTGTGCAGAGGGTGAACTCAGACAGAGAAAGGCAATCAGGTTTTGTGTAAGAAGCACTGTCTGTCTGCAAAGCTGCTGCCTTGTGTGCAGGGTTGTTTGCTGACTGTGACCAGTGTAAATCTGCTTGCTTGTTTGTAAGGCTGCAGGCTGTGTGCAGTTTGCTGTATAAAGCTTGCTGCCCTGTCTGGCAGTGTAAAACTGCTTGCTTGTCCTGGGGTGCAGAGACTATTCTGTATATTTTCTGTGTAAGCTGCTTGCTTGTTTCTTTAGCATAAAGGCTGTGGGTAGCAGCTCCTCTGTGTGTGTCCCCAAAGCACACGGTCCTCTTTCTACTATTCTGAAGCCAGGGTAACGTGTGATGTGTGAATAGCTCCCGATAGCATTAACTCAGCTCTCTTTCCAAATCACTCCAAGTCCTATAATATTTCCTTCACTTTATTGGAAAAGCAGCAGTAAATACAGGTTCTTGTGAATGGTGTGTAGTAGTGATTTGTAGTTAGAAACAGGTAGAAAGAGATGGCCTTGCCATAGGAGAGTAACAGAGATGCGTGCTGTACTCACTGTCTGCAGGGTGGAAAAGGAAGTGAGGAGCAATGTGGGTAAAAGGAATAGTCTTGGTACAGACTCCATGCAGCTGAAATAAGAACTGACAAGCAGAAGCTGCAAAGGAAAGAGGGGGGTGAAACAGGGATGTGATGTTTGTTTCATGACACACACTATTAAGAACCGCTAGTTTACAAAAAGTGAAGGGGAAACCAAAACACTCATTTGCCTCTTTTTCTAGCGTTGGTTCCTGACGCCATCTTGTAGGGCCTTTTATCTTTAGGGCAATTCCCAGGCAGGAAAGCTGTACCAGATATATCACCGGGGGAAATCCCGGGGTGCGATGGGATCCTGTTTCTTTGATGAATCTGGTGCTGTCTGTTTGCCCCGGTTTTGCAGCGGGAGAGATAAACGGAGCCCTTTCTGCCCCGCTTCCCTCTGCACCAGCTGCTTCTTGGAAGAGCAGTTCCTCCTACCCGCTTTATTTTTCCACCCCATTGATTGACGGGGAGAATTGGGGGTCTCTGCAGGCGATGCATCCAGAGGGTAACGGCAGGAGACTTGTGTTTGGAAAAGTAAACGTACAGTCTGCTTCTTATCTGGCTACTCCTTCAGGGTGTTGGGCTGTGTATAACAAAACAATGGTACCGGGCGCTTCTAATAATGACTAAATAACAATAAAGTGATATAAACGTGATAAATAAATGTGAACAACAATAGAATATATAAATGTATATAGTGAAAAAAATCCTTCACCAAAAGTGAAAATATATATAAATAGCAGCTCTACACCCTTAAAGGACTGTCCAGGTCCAGAGTTCTTGCGTTTTCTTCCAGGTGGGGGGAGCGCTCAAATCTTGGGATGATATACAGCGGGAGACAGCATCTTCCGCCCTGACCGCTGCATCACAGGAAGTGACGTCACCGATGTGACGCACGCGGAAGTATCTCCAAGTGACTGTACCAGCGGCATCCCCTCACGAGTCACCTACGGCTCTCTCCAATGATCGATACCATTGTACAAATGTGAGTGTAATACCTGTGTGTGTTTATGCCACATTACACCCTTATGTACTACACTATTGTGTGCTCTCTTTCTTTATTGCATGTTCGGGAGGTACATTCAGAATTCATGGACCCCTCTAGCCCATCAGATATACTGATTTAACACCTAAACCATCAGGAGGGCTCTAGTCAGAGAGAGAAGGGTCTCTGACACGTCTGTAATTCATCCATTTATTGTGAGTGAGACCTACACTGGCGACACACTTTATTCGAGCTCGGCTAGTCCCACGAATTCGGGTATACCCGGGTGTATTGAGGTTTGTGACTGTTTTCTGCCCGAGTGCATTGAGGTATTTTCCATGCAGGGATTGAAGCATTTTATTCCCGCTGGCTGCAATACTGCACAGTATATATATATATACTGCATTACAATTCATGAATTTATGCCATCTGGTAGACACGCGAAGCATTGCAGCCTATTAAATCCTAATCATTATCATTTAACAGATCAGCCGCCCGTCAGCCAGGCATGAACCCAGGCTGGGAAGGCAAACGCAACGGGGCTTGTCAGAGGTGAGGAGCGGCGCATTCCAGGTATCTGCCAGGTACATACTGGGTATTTGCTCGAATAAAGTGTGTCGGTGCAGTATCTAAGAGATTATTGTTTGCACGTATTGTATTTGGTCTGCACTATTATTTCTTCCATTCTTTTCCCTGTTGGGCTGTGTACCTGTTGATAACAGGAGGGCGGAGTGCTCCGCGATGGTGTGGGGAGAACCAGGACAGGGGTTCTGCCCTTCCAGTCAGCACAGATTCTCTACAGGGGCAGGGGAGGTTTCATACTGACACCTTGTTCTTCACTCACAGCAGCAGACACTAATCACACTGGTTCTGGTACAACTGGCTTTATTGCAGGCAGATGATAACAATACAGTGAGCACAGAGGTATCCCTTTTCTCTCTTGTCTCCCATGCTGGTCAGAGCCCTGACTGCACTTTCCTCCCATCTCCTGGTGGGGTAGAGGAAGTGGCTCCTCGCTCCACAGGTGGAGGAGAAAGACCAACCAGGAACAACACTCAAGAACAGAACTCACTCAATTTAGGAGAGTGTCAGAATTTATAACCTGAGATTGGGGGTTGAAACCCTGCACCATAACAGAACAGGTTGAATACTGATTGGTGATCACTCCCTTTTAGATGAACCAATCAGTATCCTTCTCTCAGGCTGACACTCTCTGGTGGTTGCTAGGCCTGTCCTTAGATACCTGAAATGTATCCAAGTCTGCAATACACACACAGAGCCTAAAGAAGGAATTAACCCCTCCACTGCCTATTCCTAACAGGACTGACACTGGAAGGGCCCAGGAAAAAGAAGTAGCGTCCGGGAGGCTATGCTACACTCATACTGTGCTACACACGGACAATGATGCTACGGTATTATCTCTGACTGTATTATCCTCATACTGTGCTAAACACGGACAATGATTCTATTATCTATGAATGTATTACTCTCATACTGTGCTACACACGGACAATGATGCTATTATCTCTGACTGTATTACTCTCATACTGTGCTACACACGGACAATGATGCTATTATCTCTGACTGTATTACTCTCATACTGTGCTACACACGGACAATGATGCTATTATCTCTGACTGTATTACTCTCATACTGTGCTACACACGGACAATGATGCTATTATCTCTGACTGTATTAGGCAACAGTCCCAGTGCCTTCTACAGCGTACAAGCACCGCCCCCTGATGGGGCTGGGCCCAGTAGGTACCTTCCCGCAGAAGGTGCTGCCATGCTCTACTGCAAGTTTTGGCAAATAGAAAAAAATTGTATTTCCAACTTGCGACTGAGACGTGGCCACGCCCCCACCGGCGGTTCAGCCAATGAGGGCAAACCAGCTGCGTGAGGTCATGGCCACGCCCCTGCAAACCCACCACACCCTTCCCGTTGCAATCTCTCCCTCTCTCCAAAGATCGCAGATCACGGTGAAGCGCTGTGCTTGCGCCGCCCCCCCCCCCCGCCGTGCGTGCGTGCTGCAGTGCAGACTGGGACCTCGGCCTTATGCTCATAAGCAGATATGCTTTTAAGTAGATATGTTTGAAGTAGTTATGAAGTTTAAAAAGGAAGTTCAAAAAGAAGTGGAAAAGTGGACAACACCTACTGCTTCCGATTCCTGCATTTGATCTACGTTGGAAAGGAGGATTTCATCTATCCCAGACTGTACATCTCAGCACTTAACTATTGCTGTGATGCCGCTTTTAGTTTTTATATTTGCTGTAACCTCACTTATTTTCAAATTATGCACTTCCTTCCACCAGCCTCCTTATGTCTCTAACTCTATTCATATATCTCCATCTCTCCTTTCTTCCCCACTTCTCTGTTCACATGAACTCCTCTCTTACCTGCGCCCTCTGTCACCACACAGCTATACCCCCTTCACTAAAACACACCCCTATAAATCATCCTCACACATTCTCTTTCTTTCCATATTTCTCCTCCTTGCTTCTGGGGATATCTCTTCCCAATCCTGGTCCCTGCCTTATTTCTCCTTGCTCTCGTCCTCGCCTCCCACATGCAACTTCTACTCCTTCTGGTGTTAACCCCTCCAACCTCATTCCCATCCCCTGCCACCCTCCCTCCTCTCTCCCTTTCTCCTGTGCCCTTTGGAATGCTCGCTCCCTTTCTAACAAGTGCCTCTCTGTACATGACTTCTTTCTCTCTCACTCCCTGCTTCTCTTTCCTATAACTGAGAACTGGCTCACTCAGTCTGACTCTGCTCTGGAAGCTGCCCTCTCCTACGGTGGCCTTTCCTTCTCCCACACTCCGCACCCTGATGGCAGGGGTGGAGGCGTGGGGCTCCTGCTCTCCTCTCTCTGCAGTTACCGAACCCTTCCTATTCCCCCCTCTCTTGCTTTTCCTTCCTTTGAGGTTCACACTGTCCAGATCTTCTCTCCTCTCCCTGTCCATGTGGCAGTCATCTATCGCCCACCTACCTCTACTCATCCCCCTTCTGCCTTTCTCTCTCACTTTGAACCCTGGCTCTCTTTCTTTCTCTCCTCAGACTCCCATGTTCTTCTCCTTGGGGACTTCAATTGCCACATTGATGACCCCGCTCTCCCTTGGGCTTCCCGCTTTCTTTCTCTAACCTCTTCTTTTGGCCTTCAACAGTGGACTGCAGCCAGCACCCACAAGGATGGCCACTACTTAGACCTGGTTTTCACTAAAAATTTCTCTCTCTCTGATTTCTCCATTTCCCCTTTTCCTCTCTCTGACCATCACCTCATCTCATTCTCTCTATCTCGCTTCTCCCCTTCTCTACCTCCATCTACCCCCGGTTCTGCAGAAACCTGCACTCTATTCACTTACCTTACTTTGAGTCCACTTTACGCTCCTCCCTCTCCTCTCTTAGCTCTGCTATAGACCCTGACAACCTTTTCAGGAACTACAACTCTGCCGTGTCCTTCTCTCTTGATCTACATGCCCCGCTTTCTCTCTGCCACCCTCGCCCTTCTAACCCTAGACCCTGGCTAAATTCCCACACGTGCATGCTGCGTTCCTCCACTCATTCCTCCAAAGGCCTCTGGAGGAAATCTCACACTCTCGCAGACTTCCTTCACTACAAATTTATGCTATCCTGTTTCAACTCTGCCCTATCGCAAGCTAAACAAGCTTACTTTTCTTCACTAATCAACATGCACAAGTCTAACCCACGCCGACTGTTCTCTGTCTTTGATACTCTACTCAATCCACCCTCAGCTGCCTCTCCTTCCTCCATCTCCGCTCAGGACTTTGCTGACTATTTTAAGGAAAAGGTGGAATCCATACGTCAGAACATCCCCTCTGTTTCTTCCTCCCATCCTACACCTCTTCCTAACTCTCCTCCTGCCTTCCTTGACTCTTTTTCCACTGTCTCAAAGGAGGATGTGTCTCTGTTGATCGCCTCTTCTCCCTCTACCACTTACACTCTTGACCCCATTCCTTCCCATCTCCTAAAACCTCTTGCTCCTACTATAATCCCTATGCTCACAGACATTTTTAACTCCTCCCTCTGCTCTGGAACCTTTCCATCCTCCTTCAAACATGCAACAGTCATACCATTACTCAAAAACACCAAGCTTGACCCTACCTGTCTTTCTAACTATCGACCTGTCTCCCTCCTGCCTTTTGCCTCTAAACTCCTTGAACGTCTTGTATTCTCTCGCTTGCTCCATTTTCTCAACACCTATTCTCTCCTAGACTTTCTACAATCTGGCTTCCGCACTGCTCACTCCACGGAAACAGCCCTCACTAAAATAACTGACGACCTCCATGCTGCCAAAGACAGAGGTCATTACACTCTGCTCAAATTACTCGACCTCTCTGCAGCATTCGACACCGTGGACCACCCTCTTCTCCTTCACATTCTCCATACTCGTGATATTCGGAACAAAGCTCTATCCTGGATCTCATCCTACCTCTCCCATCGTACTTTCAGTGTCTCTTCTGCTAACACCTCCTCCTCCTATATTGATCTCTCTGTGGGGGTTCCCCAGGGCTCTGTCCTGGGACCTCTTCTCTTTTCTCTGTACACACTCTCTCTAGGTGACCTAATAACATGTTTTGGGTTTAATTATCACCTCTATGCTGACGACACACAAATATACTTTTCAACACCCGACCTTACACCTGCTATACAGACCAAAGTTTCTGAATGTCTCTCTGCTATATCATCCTGGCTGGCCCTCCACCGCTTTAAACTCACCATGGCTAAAACAGAGCTCCTCATACTTCCTCCCAAACCTGGCCCTACTACCTCCTTCCACATTACTGTTGGAACTACGATCATTCACCCAGTAGCCCAAGCACGCTGCCTAGGGGTCACACTCGACTCCTCTCTCACATTCGCCCCTCACATTCAAAAAATTTCTAAAACCTGTCGCTTTTTCCTCCGCAATATAACAAAGATACGCCCTTTCCTCTGTTGCTCGACTGCTAAAACTCTGACTCAGGCCCTCATTCTCTCCCGTCTTGATTACTGTAACCTCCTGCTGTCCGGCCTTCCTGCCTCTCACCTGTCTCCCCTACAATCTATCCTACATGCTGCTGCCAGAATCACTCTACTCTTTCCTAGATCTGTCTCAGCATCTCCCCTCCTGAAATCCCTCTCCTGGCTTCCGATCAAATCCCGCATCTCACACTCCATTCTTCTCACTTTTAAAGCTTTACACTCTTCTGCCCCTCCTTACATCTCAGCCCTAATTTCTCGTTATGCACCACCCAGACTCTTGCGTTCTTCTCAAGGATGTCTTCTTTCTACTCCCTTTGTATCTAAAGCCCTCTCCCGCCTTAAACCTTTTTCACTGACTGCCCCACACCTCTGGAATGCCCTTCCCCTCAATACCCGACTAGCACCCTCTCTATCCACCTTTAAGACCCACCTTAAGACACACTTGCTTAAAGAAGCATATGAATAGCACTGTGGATAATACTGGACACATGTTACATAAAGCTTGGCCCCCTGCAGACGCACTTACCAGAATTCCCTTCTACTGTCTCTGTACGTAATCCCTACCTACCAATTAGACTGTAAGCTCCTCGGAGCAGGGACTCCTCTTCCTTAATGTTACTTTTACGCCTGTAGCACTTATTCCCATGTCCTGCTATTTATATTATCTGTTATTTATTTGATTACCACATGTATTACTATCATGTGATGTAGGATGATTGTGCAGAATGGATTGCCACTTCCTTGTATGTCTGGTGACCAGTGATGTCACCATAGGTAGATATAGACGTATATAAAGCCCCACCCAATGTTCTAGAAACAGGTTCCTAGGATTTCTGGCAGAGGGCTTCACTGTGAGTCCTGTAAATATATTTAAGTGTATTCCCACCATGGGGCCACTATGCAGGAGATTACAAATCTAGCCAATACGAATGGAAAGAAGAATAAGTACCTCCCCAGCGAAGAAGAGAGAGCTGCCAGGGGAAGAAGCACAGAGTAACGTTATGATCAGCCACCAGTTAATATAACTAACATGAAGTCTGTCCCTGTATGGCGAGCCTTATAAACGGATGTGAATAAAGCTCTCGTTTGTGCTATAAAAGTTCCTGGTGTCCATCCTTATTCTATCTGCTTATCCACGCCCAGCCTGCACCTACCCAGCACCCTGACCAGGTCTGAGAGACTGAGCCCAGCCTGCACTGGCCCAGCACCCTGACCAAGTCTGAGTGAGCCCAGCCTGCACAGACCCAGCACCCTGACCATGTATGAGAGACTGAGCCCAGCCTGCACCAATCCAGCACCCTGACCAGGTCTGAGAGACTGAGCCCAGCCTGCACCAATCCAGCACCCTGACCAGGTCTGAGAGACTGAACCCAGCTTGCACTGACTCAGCACCCTGACCAGGTCTGAGAGACTGAGCCCAGCACCCTGACCAAGTCTGAATGAGCCCAGCCTGCACTGACCCAGCACCCTGACCAGGTATGAGAGACAGATCCCAGCCTGCACCGACCCAGCACCCTGACCAGGTCTGAGAGACTGAGCACAGCCTGCACTGACGCAGCACCCTGACCAGGTCTGAGAGACTGAACCCAGCCTGCACTGACCCAGCACCCTGACCAAGTTTGAATGAGCCCAGCCTGCACAGACCCAGCACCCTAACCAGGTCTGAGAGACTGAGCCCAGCCTGCACTGACCCAGCACCCTGACCAGGTCTGAGAGACTGAACCAAGCCTGCATGAACCCAGAACCCTGACCAGGTATGAGACTGAGCCCAGTCTACACTGACCCAGCACCCTGACCAGGTCTGATAGACTGAGCCTGGCCTGCACTGACCCAGCACCCAGACCAGGTATGAGAGACTGAGCCCAGCCTGCACTGACCCATCACCCTGACCTGGTATGAGAGACTGAGCCCAGCCTGCACCTAGCACCCTGACCAGGTCTGAGAGACTGAGCCCAGCCTGCACTGACCAAGCACCCTGAGCAGGTCTGAGAGACTGAGCCCAGCCTGCACTGACCCAGCACCCTGACCAGGTATGAGAGACTGAACCCAGCCTGCACTGACCCAGCACCCTGACCAGGTCTGAGAGACTGAGCCCAGCCTGCACCGACCCAGCACCCTGACCAGGTCTGAGAGACTGAGCCCAGCCTGCACTGACCCAGCACCCTGACCAGGAATGAGAGACTGAGCCCAGCCTGCACTGACCCAGCACCCTGACCAGGTCTGAGAGACTGAGCACTGCCTGCACTGACCCAGCACCCTGACCAGGTGTGAGAGACTGAGCCCATCCTGCACCGACCCTGCATCCTGACCAGGTCTGAGACACTGAGCCCAGCCTGCACTGACCCAGCACCCTGACCAGGTCTGAGACTGAGCACTGCCTACACTGACCCAGCACCCTGACCAGGTATGAGACTGAGCCCAGCCTGCACCCAGCACCCTGACCAGGTATGAGAGACTGAGCACTGCCTGCACTGACCCAGCACCCTGAGCAGGTATGAGACTGAGCACTGCCATGTACAGTATATAGTCCATCTGATATCAACTACTTTAGAGCCGGGGAGGGAGGTTGCACTTGTAACGGATTTTCTGGCCTAGCCTGACCCACCCAATCTCACATTGGCCCCTGTGGTCTAACCAGTCCCCATTACATGGTCGTGTCTGGTGGTGCACCTGTTGGCAACAGGACTCCTGAGTCTCCCGCATGATGTTGTGTGGGGATTACCAACCCAGACAGGCAGCTGAGGTAGTGTGCGTGAGTCCTACCTATATCCAGTGCAGCGCCTCCACCTCATCAGGATCCCTGCTTCTGTAAGGAGATGGTTCTGATGAGGAACTGCTCCTTGGTGGTGCCTTCCGCTGAAGAGTAACTTCACACTCACACAGTGGGGTTGTCTTTGAACAGGGCATCTTTATTGTTGCTTGGTGGTATGGGCCAGCTGCCCCTCACAGCTAGCAGTCTAGCCCCTAATCTCTCTGCTGCACTCCATTAGGAAGGTTCCTTCTCCTCTAATAGAGTTGCTCTTCACCTCTCCCCTCAGGGAGATTCACCAGCTTGTCTCTCTTGAGCTGCCCAGACTCACAGCTATTGCATCAGACTTTGCAACACTGTTGCAGACCTCCACATGACCCTCCTAAACAGAGTCAAAACACCAACAGAACTGAACTGCTAACTTTAGGCAGTGCTGTGTCTTATATCACCTCCAGGAAAACAGACACCCTCTGTGTCACTAACCGTGGACACACAGCATGTTGTCACTTCCTTTGGGACATATGACACCTCACCAGGGTTTGAGGACAAACCTCCATGATTGTTACTGGCAACCCTGCATACTTACCAGGATTACTGCCAGCTTGAAAGAGATATGTACACCAATTTTACACTTGGCTACATTCTCCCCCTGGTGGAACCCAACGACCGGGCTGGGATCTAAATTTGCGGAACCTTCCTTTAGGTAGCACTGCAAAACATAACAATACATTATTACAGCACATATCTTCATCATAACATAATAACAGCTACATCCTAACTTAGATGTGTAACAACCAGGATTACTCCCTCCTGGAGTATCCATTACTGGTACTACCATACCCTCTTAAGGTGGCCTGCGCACAGCATGGTCCACTGGGTTTACAGCAGCAATGCTATAACACTCTGGGTGACATACTGGACACCCACAATCAGCCCATAACTCTGGCCTGGATGCTAGTGGACTGAGAGGATCATGCCCATACACTTCCTTCAGGCATCTCCTGGAGATGAAAAAAAGAAAAAGAACAGCGCAAAAACAAAAACCTCATAGTGTAGTAAATTTAAAAAAGCAATTTATAATTAAAGGGTGAGTATTGCACGTACATCAATTAGATAATCACACAGCATGACATGTTTGGGACATGTTACCCATCTGTAGACAGCAGATCACAGTCGCGATGCAGGACTTGAAGATCTTTCCTCTGGTAGCAGGGGCACAGGGTCGTGTGGGTCAGCTCGCTGTTGGAGATCCCTCTTAGTCCCTGGCGGTATCACTGCAGCTTCAGAGGAGTTCCTCTACTTCCGGACAAGTCCACGGTGGCGTCTGACGTCATCAAATGGCGTCTGTTGGTGTCTGAGTCGCGTCGCGCTAGATGGTGCCAAAACGGCAAAGAGTCCCGAAACGGCAACAAGTCCCGGACAAGCAGTATGATATGGAAATACCACAGTGGGTATATAGAGAATGAATAAGGAATGCGCCCACTCCTACGCGTTTCGTTATGAAAAACTTCTTGAGGGAATGATGGAGGAATAACCCATTTGCAGATAGGGTTATTATATGGCAGAGATATATCGATGATGTCCTGTGCATCTGGGAGGGTGATGAGGATACTTTGGAACTTTTTAAGATCTATCTGAATTCAAATGATTTTAATTTAAAATTTACTTCTGAAACTAATTCAAATCAGATAGATTTCCTGGACCTGAGTTTGGTATCCAGGACTGGTAAAAATATAAACACAAAAACGTTTTTTAAAAAGGTGGACACCAATAGCTTTCTATTATCATCCAGCAATCACAAAAGAACATGGATTGATAATATACCATTAAGCCAGTTTATGCGCATTAAGCGAAATTGTAGTCTCCAAACGGACTTCGAATCCCAATCGACCTCTCTTTTTGAGAGGTTTATTGAACGAGGATACGACAAGGCTCTGTTGTTCAGTTCTTTGGAAAAAGTAGACAAGATGGAGAGAGATTCTTTATTGATTCAGAAAAAACAAATAAATAAGGATGAAAATGATAAACTTAAAGTACCATTTATTACGGAATTCAGTTCAGTGAGTACGAGCATCCAAAAGATAATCAATAAAAACTGGAATATTCTATGTAATGATCCAATCCTGGGTCCCTTTCTTCATCAAAAACCAAGCTTTATTTACCGTAAGGCTAAGACTCTTAAACACCATCTAGCACCTAGTGATATTGGGGGTCTGATTATCACACCTTTGGAGATCCCCTGGATGCCTAGCAAACCCAACTGTAATTTTAGCTGTGGAAGATGTAAGGCTTGAAAAATGTTAACTACAGAACGTAAAACATTTATATCAAACAGCACCAAAGAAAAATTCACTGTAAAAGATTGCATATCATGTAAATCAACCTATGTAGTGTACTTGCTACAATGCCCCTGTGGGTATCAATATGTTGGGCGGACCAAAAGATTCTTGAGAGTGAGGATTCTAGAACACGCCAGGAACATCAGAATAGGATTCGAACAACATAGCGTGTCTAGACATTTTAAATCCAAACACAACTGTGATTCCTCATTACTAAGTTATCTAGGTATACAAATCGTAACGTCAGGGAGACGTGGTGGAGACAGAGACAAAAAATTATCCAAGCAGGAAAGCCTATGGATATATAAGTTACAAACTCTGTCACCACTGGGTCTCAACGAGGAATTTGACGTTTGGTCCTTATTCTGATTTTTATGTAAATTTATTCATGCTCTATCACCAGTGATTATTAGATTTTTTATTAACTATTTTTAGATATTTATATATAAACATTTAAATTCCTTTAAAACATTTTATAACGATTTCTCTCTAACTGTCTGTGTATTATAAAATTAGACCATATCATTTTATCATTTAGCATTAGGTAAGAGTGTTATATGTACGTCTTTTAAAATTTGGATGTTACTAATTATTGTTTCTTTATTTTTAGATTACACATTTTGATTACCTTGTTTTATTCTAATAAAATTGTTTTTTTAACGCTATATGTTATGCTGTTACCCCTTATCTCTAGCTGAGGGGCCGCCTGTCTTGATTCAGACCCAGCACTGAATGGGTTATGTCCCTAAGGTGTTTAGAGTTGGGTCAATCTAGTGCGGCCAATCGCGAGAGATCTGAGGGTATAAGAAGCGCCCCGGAACTTCCTCCATCATTCCCTCAAGAAGTTTTTCATAACGAAACGCGTAGGAGTGGGCGCATTCCTTATTCATTCTCTATATACCCACTGTGGTATTTCCATATCATACTGCTTGTCCGGGACTTGTTGCCGTTTCGGGACTCGTTGCCATTTTGGCGCCATCTAGCGCGACGCGACTCAGACACCAACAGACGCCATTTGATGACGTCAGACGCCACCGTGGACTTGTCCGGAAGTAGAGGAACTCCTCTGAAGCTGCAGTGATACCGCCAGGGACTGAGAGGGATCTCCAACAGCGAGCTGACCCACACGACCCTGTGCCCCTGCTACCAGAGGAAAGATCTTCAAGTCCTGCATCGCGACTGTGATCTGCTGTCTACAGATGGGTAACATGTCCCAAACATGTCATGCTGTGTGATTATCTAATTGATGTACGTGCAATACTCACCCTTTAATTATAAATTGCTTTTTTAAATTTACTGCACTATGAGGTCTTTGTTTTTGCGCTGTTCTTTTTCTTTTTTTCTGTATTAGCCTGGAGTGCTGAGTCTTCCACTTGAACAGCTGCATCAAACCTCATTCCTATAAGGTTGTATTCACTTTTTTGCTTTAGAATCACTTCACCTATTATTTTATCCATATATGAGCGCAGATTTTTGTTATTTCACCAGCTCCTGGAGATGAAAGCTATCTTTTCTTGATTACACCACTTCTCGTCTAACACTTCAGGATCCCAATCCTCTAGAGAACTATCAGTATCCCAATTTTCTTCCCCTGATCCTTCCTCCTCATCAGTACTATATCCCCTATCCTCATCAGTGGAACCTATTTCGAACTCAATTTCTCCCTCCCATGGATGGTGAAAATAAAGTAACAACTTTTGGCGATTCCTGGCAACTCTTGCCGACACTGGAGGCACATAGGGTGGTACCCGAGCAACGGGCACAATATGGGCAACATTACCCAAATCCCCAGACATCCCACTGGGATGAGTGTGCATACCATAACGCTTGACTCCCCCTTTAGCCACATGCTTGATTACAGTAGGATTCACCCCCGGAGACTTCACATAGGGTAACACTTCCCTCCCCGATCCCTCATCGGAGGTAAAGCAATCACCCCAGTCCAGGTTCTCCCCAGTCCTTTCATCAGAAGTGTCCCGGGACTCCCCATACAACCCTTGGCTCGACTGGGACCCAGATGAGTAAGTGACGGGGACAGGGGTTTTAACTATGGCCGGGGGTTGGGCATAGGGAAATACTGCCGGCATATGCTGGGGTACGACCCGCAACTTCGTGCTACCTTGCCTGGTGCCATCGGACTGGCGCTCCGGTTCTCCCGTTTCATTGTTCCCAGGCTTCCGCAGGGCCTGCCAGCTCTTCCCGGATCCAGGCGACCTGGTACAGCTACTTGGTCGCGAGGACGTGGCCATTTTCCACCCGGCTCCGCTGTGTCCGCCGGATGTGATGTCATGGATCTCGCGGGACTCACTGCTGCCATCTTGCGTTGGGCTCCCAACCGGAACCTCTTCCTCCAGAACAACATCCGCCACCGGAAGGGATGGTTCTGCTCTCCGCTCCGCTCGGGCCCAGAATAGGCCTTTCTCCGCCGTTGCCACCACCGGCGCCTGTGGAGGGTAAGGGTGTGTCTCACCGCTCCGTCGGCTCGGGATGGGATCTTCTCCGCCCTCCGCGCTGGAAGTCACCACGGCCGTGGGACTCCGCCTCTCAGGTTGTTTCTCCACCGGCGACATGAGACTCCGCTCCGCCGCGACACAGGTAAGTGCTGATTCTTTCCCAGCACCGCTGTAGTGGTCCGCCGGTAGGCGCATCACCACCGTCGTCGGGTTCGCTTGCTCCTCGTCCGAGGAGTCGAACTCTGATTCAGGGAGTGGCACTCCCCTTGGTGACCGATGGTGAGGTTCTCGGTTCTCACCTTGCTTGTAGGCCCCTTTCTCTGCAGGCTCCGTTTTAATCATGAGGAGCGATCCCAATTCTCCGGGATCAACTGGTTCTGCTTTGACCGAGAGCGAGGCTTCAGCTGTTAGCATGGCTGTGTCCGCTCCCACCTCCATGGTCTGCCCGGGCACAAATGGTTGCACGGCCCACAAATAATGAATGCCGCATTGAGGGCATCGAGACGCGGTACTGACCGGACCGCCCGGCAGCCGACACTGCATGCATGAGCACGCCACAGTCTCTTTGCCACCTGCCTTGAGCACCAGGAGGCCTCCTGGAGCCGAATAGGGGTGGGCAGAGATGTCCGGTTCCTCATTAATTTTGCTGGCCATGCTAACGACAGGAGACACTCTTTGCAGTGGTCTGCTCTGTTCACTAGCTCCTCGTGATTGAAGTGCAGGGGCTGGTTTGGTAACCCCTCCTTCGTCTAGCTCCACCCGCATCTGCCAGAGCTGGAAACCACTCCCATTAGTGGAGATTAGGGGAGGGTCCCACAAGTTTATTGGATGCCCCGGCACAGGGGCTGAACTTTTCACAGTCCTGGAGGGCGCGGCCACAGCTTTCGCGCCACTACCCGAGTCAGGGTGGGGTTCCTTCATTGGCGCCAGTCCCGGCCAATTTCTTGCAACCTCTTGGTTTGCAAAATCCTCGTCCTCTTTTCCGCGGGCAGCACTGATTACAGGAACTACTTTCTGTAAGGGTACGGCCGGTTCACCAGCTCCTCGCTCAGCTGGATCCATTCCCACTGGGCATAATTGGAAACCACTCCCCCTGGTTGAGATTAGGGGGAGGTCCCATTAGTTTATCGGGTGACCTAGCACTGGGGCTGAGTTAGTCATAGTCCATGAGGGCGCGGCCGCAGCTTTCGCGCCATACCTCCCATTAGGGTGGGGTTTTCCCTTTGGCGCCACTCCCGGCCAACTCTCTGCCAGTGTAGCATTTTCTGCAAGCGGCCCACGCGGTCTCCCAGGGAAGCGGGAGCCGCCATCTTGGTTCACCGTCCCAATTATGTTAGCGACTGAGGTAGTTGGTTGCATAGTACTCGCCTGCTGGCGATCAGATTCGCCACCACACACCACCACAATGTCCTCCATACTGTCTTCCAGGGTATCAACCCGGGGTCCCAGGCAGGACCAAAATGGCGCGGCCACAGCCTTGGTGCCACTCCACAACAGGCTAGCCAAAGTGACTTCAGTAGCTGGCTCTTCTGTTGTATGCACACCACGTGCGCTCTCTCCATCTGCCTCCGTCCGCCATATTGGACCTTCCCGCGCCGCACAGAACCTCCATTCTTGCGGTCGCCATTTGGTTGCTGTATTTGCTGTTATTGTACATGGAGCTCCTCTCTGCGGGGCATCTGCCATACCGATACAATAAAGATTGCCTTGATGCACCACCTTGTGTACCTAATGTAGGCCGGACTCGTGTTTGCACTACCTCAGGCTAGGCTCACTCTCTCTGTGTCTGCTGTGTCTCCTTCCTCCCAGTCTGTGCTCCCTTCGGTAAGTGGTCTGGAATGGACTAGAGTACTCTGGCTCTTCCATGCAGTACTTGGGCGTCTACCTCTCTTGGTCAGCCTAGCGCAGACCCTCTCCAGGATTCCTGACCACGTTAACAGGCTATCCCTTTAGGCATCCTACCACTAGCACTACCTCAAGGTGACTAGGACAGCTATAGCCCGGCTCCAGACTCCCAACTCCTCTCAGGTTCCCAGGTCGTCCCTGCGGTCTGACAACTCCATCAGCTCCCCTGACTACCCATGGGTCCCGTCCCAACACAGCAAAAAGTGGCAGCATACACTCTCCCTGTTTCCCAGTGTGCCTAGCAAAAGCCTGTCCTGTTGACAGGTCTCTCACCAGCGCCTCCAAATGTAACGGATTTTCTGGCCTAGCCTGACCCACCGAATCTCACATTGGCCCCTGTGGTCTAACCAGTCCCCATTACATGGTCGTGTCTGGTGGTGCACCTATTGGCAACAGGACTCCTGAGTCTCCCGCATGATGTTGTGTGGGGATTGCCAACCCAGACAGGCATCTGAGGTAGTTTGCATGAGTCCTACCTATATCCAGTGCAGCGCCTCCACCTCATCAGGATCCCTGCTTCCGCAAGGGGATGGTTCTGATGAGGAACTGCTCCTTGGTGGTGCCTTCCGCTGGAGAGTAACTTCACACTCACATAGTGGGGTTGTCTTTGAACAGGGCATCTTTATTGTTGCTTGGTGGTATGGGTCAGCTGCCCCTCACAGCTAGCAGTCTAGCCACTCATCTCTCTGCTGTACTCCATTAGGAAGGTTCCTTCTCCTCTAATAGAGTTGCTCTCCACCTCTCCCCTCAGGGAGATTCCCCAGCTTGTCTCTCTTGAGCTGCCCAGACTCACACCTATTGCATCAGACTCTGCAACACTGTTGCAGACCTCCACATAACTCTCCTGAACAGAGTCAAAACACCAACAGAACTGAACTGCTAACTTTAGGCAGTGCTGTGTCTTATATCACCTCCAGGAAAACAGACACCCTCTGTGTCACTAACCGTGGACACACAGCATGTTGTCACTTCCTTTGGGACATATGACACCTCACCAGGGTTTAAGGGCAAACCTCCATCATTGTTACTGGCAATCCTGCATACTTACCAGGATTACTGCCAGCATGAAAGAGATATGTACACCAATCTTACACATGGCTACACACTAATAAAACACCGTTCTGTTTTATGCCATGATACAGATACATTGGGAGAACGTTCTGAACGCTGCTGTCATTTCTGTAAGACCAACTTCCAAACTGTGATATCCCGGCACAGGGATGTCGGTGACATGCCCCCCGAGTTCTGCTAAAGGACATTAGGCTGCCAGTTGGAAACATACGGTCACCTTTTGTTACAGACCTTGCATAACATAAATTGCATTAAACATAGAGACGCGCAAAATGTTCCCAAAAGTTCGTGAACCAGAACAAGTTGCCAAGTTTGAAATGTCGGCGTCCAGGCCCCGTATATAAATCCCGTTCTCGTCCCGCTTTACATACGGCCGGCTGCAAACATTGGGCACATTGTGAGCAATGCAACATTTAGCGAAAAGTTCAGAAAAACCCTACATTTAAGGAAAAAATAGTGATTTTTTTTTTCTTTAACAGAAATCCACATATCTCTAATTAAAACAAGCCTTCCTTTCAGTGTATGGACGTGTGTTCTGTGCTATTAATCAAGCAATTGCCCTACCAAGTGTAGCCCCCTTTCCCTACACCTAAGGGAACTACGTGGGCAACTACGTGTGCTGCTGCACCTGTCTGCTCACAGGATGCCTGAGCCTCCGCCTCAGGGAGCCTGGGGTGAGCTCTTTCTCCTTGCATGCAGCGCCTCCACCTATGAGGGGTCCCAGCGTTGATGGGACAACCCCTCACAGGAACCGATACACAGTAAAGAATACCTTCTCTTCTTTGGGAGTAGTAACCCCGCAAATGCTGCTGATGGGCACAGCGCAATTCCTGGAACAGAAGGGGCTCCACAGGACCGGTTCCTTGTCAGACCAAATCGATGCGTGAATTGTGAAGTTGCAGCCATGGGAGGCCAAGATCTCTTCCGTGTGGTCCTCACCTGTACAAAGACGAAAGGGAACGGTTTGCAAAGAGATGTATTCCGGTTGCAGAGGTCGACAATCAATGGCTTCCAACCCCACAGGGCGTTTCTTGCGAACGAGGGGGATGTTATTTCTCTCGGCGAAGCCTTGATAGACAAAATTGCCTCCCGACCCGGAATCCAGAAAGGCCAGCGCAGAAGTGGGGAAGCCCTCGCCGGTAAGCGTAACACGAAGCAAGATCCTGGTTGGTAGCAGTTTTGCTGTGATTGGGGATGTAGAAAGGGTTCCCAATGTGATTCCCACAGAGTTGGCGTTTCCCGACGAGTGGTGGCAATAGAGTACCTGATGTCTGGGATTGCCACAGTACAGACGGAGACCGGAGTTGCGACGGACCCCCTCCAACCCACCCTTCTTTACACCCCCTTCCCTGATAGGGAAAGGACGCGTTCCAGTAGGAGCGCGCTCCAGCGCTGTCTGTGCGCGCTCTCACCTAACCTCCTCCAGCATGGGGACGCGCTCTACAGTGTAGCGCGACACGGAACTTCCGGGTCTGCTGCTAGAGAACGCATCCCTCGCGCTTCCCTGCCGCCGCCGCCACAGTTAAGCAGGGGCTGCGGGGCTGCTGACATGGGAGGGGGGCTGCGGGGCTGCTGACATGGGAGGGGGGCTGCGGGGCTGCTGACATGCTGACATGGGAGGGGGGTGGGGGGCTGCTGACATGGGAGGGGGGCTGCTGACATGGGAGGGGGGCTGCTGACATGGGAGGGGGGCTGCTGACATGGGAGGGGGGCTGCGGGGCTGCTGACATGGGAGGGGGGCTGCGGGGCTGCTGACATGGGAGGGGGTGGGGGGCTGCTGACATGGGAGGGGGGTTGGGGGCTGCTGACATGGGAGGGGTTTGGGGGCTGCTGACATGGGAGGGGGGCTGCTGACATGGGAGGAGGGCTGCTGACATGGGAGGGGGGCTGCGGGGCTGCTGACATGGGAGGGGGGTGGGGGGCTGCTGACATGGGAGGGGGTTTGGGGCTGCTGACATGGGAAGGGGGCTGCTGACATGGGAAGGGGGCTGCTGACATGGGAGGAGGGCTGCTGACATGGGAGGGGGTCTGCTGACATGGGAGGGGGGCTGCAGGGCTGCTGACATGGGAGGGGGGTGGGGGGCTGCTGACATGCTGACATGGGAGGGGGGTGGGGGGCTGCTGACATGGGAGGGGGGCTGCTGACATGGGAGGGGGGCTGCTGACATGGGAGGGGGGCTGCTGACATGGGAGGAGGGCTGCTGACATGGGAGGGGGGCTGCTGACATGGGAGGGGGGCTGTGGGGCTGCTGACATGGGAGGGGGGTGGGGGGCTGCTGACATGGGAGGGGGGTTGTTGACATGGGAGGGGGGCTGCTGACATGGGAGGGGGGCTGTGGGGCTGCTGACATGGGAGGGGGGTGGGGGGCTGCTGACATGGGAGGGGGGTTGCTGACATGGGAGGGGGACTGCTGACATGGGAGGGGGGCTGCTGACATGGGAGGAGGGCTGCTGACATGGGAGGGGGGCTGCTGACATGGGAGGGGGGCTGCGGGGCTGCTGACATGGGAGGGGGGCTGCGGGGCTGCTGACATGGGAGGGGGTGGGGGGCTGCTGACATGGGAGGGGGGTTGGGGGCTGCTGACATGGGAGGGGTTTGGGGGCTGCTGACATGGGAGGGGGGCTGCTGACATGGGAGGAGGGCTGCTGACATGGGAGGGGGGCTGCGGGGCTGCTGACATGGGAGGGGGGTGGGGGGCTGCTGACATGGGAGGGGGTTTGGGGCTGCTGACATGGGAAGGGGGCTGCTGACATGGGAAGGGGGCTGCTGACATGGGAGGAGGGCTGCTGACATGGGAGGGGGTCTGCTGACATGGGAGGGGGGCTGCAGGGCTGCTGACATGGGAGGGGGGTGGGGGGCTGCTGACATGGGAGGAGGTCTGCTGACATGGGAGGGGGTCTGCTGACATGGGAGGGGGTGGGGGCTGCTGACATGGGAGGGGGGTGGGAGGCTGCTGACATGGGAGGGGGGCTGCTGACATGGGAGGGGGGCTGCTGACATGGGAGGGGGCTGCTGACATGGGAGGGGGCTGCTGACATGGGACGGGGCTGCTGACATGGGAGGGGGGCTGCTGACATGGGAGGAGGGTGGGGGTTGCTGACATGGGATGGGGGCTGCTGACATGGGAGGGGGGTGGGGGGCTGCTGACATGGGAGGGGGGCTGCTGACATGGGAGGGGGGTGGGGGGCTGCAGACATGGGAGGGGGCTGCTGACATGGGAGGGGGCTGCTGACATGGGAGGCTGTCGACATGGGAGGGGGGCTGCGGAGCTGCTGGGAGGGGGGCTGCTGACATGGGAGGGGGCTGCTGACATGGGAGGGGGGTGGGGGGCTGCTGAAATGGGAGGGGGGTGGGGGGCTGCTGACATGGAATGGGCTGGGGGGGCTGTTGACATATGGGGGGGACTGCTGAAATGGGCTGGGGGGCTGCTGCTATGGGCTGTGGGGCCCGACTCTGTTTTCCTTGTGAGGGGGGAGAGTGGTGTGAGTTGCAGGGGGGGGGGGGGAGAGAGTGATGTGAGGTGCTGGGGGGGGGGGGAGTGATGTGAGGTGCGGGGGGGGGGAGAGTGATGTGAGGTGCAGGGGGGGAGAGTGATGTGAGGTGCAAGGGGGGAAGAGAGTGATGTGAGGTGCAAGGGGGGAGAGTGATGTGAGTTGCAGGGGGGGAGAGTGATGTGAGTTGCAGGGGGGGGAGAGTGATGTGAGTTGCAGGGGGGGGAGAGTGATGTGAGTTGCAGCGGGGGGGAGAGTGATGTGAGTTGCAGGGGGGAGTGATGTGGGGTGCAGGGGGGGAGTGATGTGAGGTGCAGGGGGGGAGTGATGTGAGGTGCAGGGGGGGAGTGATGTGAGGTGCAGGGGGGAGAGTGATGTGAGTTGCAGGGGGGAGTGATGTGGGGTGCAGGGGGGGAGTGATGTGAGGTGCAGGGGGGGAGTGATGTGAGGTGCAGGGGGGGAGTGATGTGAGGTGCAGGGGGGAGAGTGATGTGAGGTGCAGGGGGGTGGGATGTGTGTGGTGTGCAGGGTGGTGGGATGTGTGTGGTGTGCAGTGGGTTATTGTGTGTTTGATGTGGAGGGGGAGTATTATGTGTGTGGGTGAGGGAGAGAGATGGGGGTATGAGAGATAGATGTGGAGTATCGCAAAGGTTGATAGTGAGGGGTTCTGGGGGACATACGAGGATGATAATGAAGGGTGCTGGTGGTGATATGAGGATGATGATGAGGAGGGGTGCTGAGGGAGATATCTGAGGATGATGAGAGGTGCTGGAGGAGAAATGATGATGATGATGATGATGATGATGATGATGATGATGATGATGATGATGATGATGATGATGATGATGATGATGATGATGATGATGATGATTTTACTAGGCGTATCAAAGACTCTGAGGAACTCCCGGGTAAATTGTCCAACATCCTGAGTGAGATCCGAACTTTACTCCCAGGCGGGAGAAGCCCAGGAAAGGGCATCGTCGGTGAGTAACGATATAACGTACGCCACCTTAGATCTTGGAGAAATGAATCGAGAAGGCATTAGTTCCAATTGTATGAAACATTGATTCAGGAAACCCCTGCACCCATAGGGGTTGCCACCATAACGGTTTGGTGTGGGAAGTCGGGGTTCGAATGAGGAGGACATAGGCATAGAAGCAATAGTTGCAGCAGATGGCCCCGAAGGGACAGGACTAGGAGAAGGGGTTTTTACCCGGTCAGTAAGGGACATGAGGTTCTGGTGCAATAATTCCATGCGTTGGTCATTCTGTTCAAATTATTTTTCCATTTTGGAGAAAATGCTAGCGTGCGTGCTCAAGACTCGCCCCACCTCGCCCCACCTCAGCGGGGTCCATATTTGTGGGGCTGAGCATACTGTTACTTTGATTGCCAATTAGCCACAAGTGGCGAATGGCGATAGAGTGGCCCACCTCGGGTTTAGAGTGTCAGCTCTTGGACCCATTTGTCGTACATAAAACGTATGCGATTGTGTGACAATAAAGAATGTATATGTGTTTTACATTTACAGGGGTGCCAGCAAGCCGAGATTGCTAGGCTATGAGTTTCAGGGGGGATTTTGCGGAGAAAGTCTTGTCAGATTGTGCCTAGATAGTCGGGGTCCAGAGTTGCTGGGCGCCCCTATAATGTACCCTGGAATCCGGTCGGGCAGGCCGGATACATGTAGGCACAAGGCTCCGGTCAAAATCCTGCTCCAGAAATGCTTTTGCAACTGACAGCTAGGACTCCCTGCTTTAGCATAGACCAGAAAGATAAGTGTGGTATAGGGGTGTAAAGTATCCCCAGAACGGTACCAGGGTCTCCCCAGTAACAGAGGGATTCCCAGTTACCCAGAACCAGTATAGAGGTTCTGGGGGTACTCCAACCATATATGAGGTTGCGAGGGTTTTTATGAAACCTAAGTCTGGTTTCCAAAGGGAATGAGATACAGCACTGAGAATGGACCTAAGCGTTTTTTCATTCTGCCTAAGGGAAAATATATTTTGTTTCATAGTATTTTAATAGTACAGATGCTTGTGTACGGTATTATGAGCTGGGGACTTCCAGGTCCATGGTTCCGAGAAACCATCTGGTTGCCAAGCTGATACCACCAAGTCTACTCGGGTCCCGGACATGAAAACCTCAGAGGTTGCCAAGGTGTGAAAGTCAGTTGTGCAGCGGAGTTAGCCTCAAGTTCTCACGTCCTGGGGTGAATGGAAGTCATCAGACTACCATCGGTCCCAGCCCAGACTTTGAGGAGCCTAACTCAGCGGGTGGCTTCTGACTGACAAGTGGCAAAGGTGCCAGGTTGGCGCATGCGCTTGTCAGAATTTGAATCAGAGCTTGCCCGGCTTAGACTGGCAACGCTTTGATTGGCTAGTAGGATTTCTCCCATGCTCAGATTGGCTGGAGTATTTCATGAATGAAGTTGAAATACTATAACAAAGCCAGCAGCCAATCGGTTCGAGAGATTCTAAGCGCCAAGACAGCAGCGGCAAATTCGAAATCACCAAAAGATGCTCTGGGACAGGGGTCGTCAAACCGCGGCTCGCGAGCCACTCGCGGCTCTTGGGGCCCGTCCGTGCGGCTCTCCTCATGATTTAAATTTGCGGGGCAGGCGCGATGCAGAAGCAAGCGTGTGGGCGGCGGCCGGGTAGGTCCAATGGAGAAGAGAGCGGGAGCGGAGCCCCCATACCCCGCCATACACCGCCCACACGCCCCGGCAGAGACAGAAGTCTGCATCCTGCCTAATAAGGTAAGGACAGCATTTGTGGCCTTGGGGGGTGGGGGGGGGAGGGATGAATAATATGATGATCGGGGGCCAGTGGAGATGAGATGATGATGGGGGGGGCAGCCTGATGTGATGGGGGGGAATAATGATGGGGGGGGCAGCCTGATGTGATGGGGGTGGCAGCCTGATGTGATGGGGGGAAATAATGATGGGGGCAGCCTGTGATGGGGGGGAATAATGATGGGGGGCAGCCTGATGTGATGGGGGGTAGCCTGGTGTGATGGGGGTAGCCTGGTGTGATGGGGGGGCTAGCTTGATGTGATGGGGGGAATAATGATGGGGGGGCCAGCCTGATGTGATGGGGGGGAATAATGATGGGGCGGGCCAGCGTGATGTGATGGGGGGGAATAATGATGGGGGGGGCAGCCTGATGTGATGGGGGGAGGGGGGGGCTTGGGGGTATATTTTATATGTGTTGGCGAGGTGGGAGTATTTTTTATATGTACATTCATTTTGAATCTGCACCTCAACCAAGTTGTATTACAAGTTATAAGTCTGCTCATCACAGGCATTGTTGTCATTATAATTTTCTATATAAAAAATGCAAGTGTCTCATGCATGCTTTTAATATTTAAAAATATTACATTTATAATCATGTATTTATTATATTTAATATTTTAAAAAAATGTTTTAGACGCCCTACAAAAAAGAAACAAACAAAAACAGAAGATGAACACGATTATCCGTCTGGTATTGTCTGCCGCTTGCCTGCCTCCGATAAACCCCACCTGATCCGGGTGTATTAGTCTGGGAAGGACGATACCCACCCCGTTGGCTAAAAGTTTAGAGAAGATTTTTACATCCGAATTAATCAGGGAGATGGGCCGGAAGCTCTTACAGTCTGCCGGGTCCTTACCAGTCTTATGGATCAGTGAGATGGAAGCCTGGAGCATCTGAGTTGGGAAGGAGGCCCCTGCGAGAATTTCATTGAATAATTTCAGCAGTTGGGGGGATAAAGTTTTCAGGTATTTTTTTTTAATATATATTTGGGAAGCCACCCGGACCTGGAGCCTTGGCTGGCTTAAGTGACTTTATTACCTCAGCTAGTTCTTCTGAGGTAAAGTCCCCCTGTAGCGCTTCTCTCTCTCCTCTGCTCAATTTGGGTAATCGTGCCTCTTTTAAGAAGACTTTAAGTCTCTCTCCTGTTTGTTGTGTGTGGCTGACCTTATCTCCATCATAGAGAGTTTCATAATATCGTTTAAATTCCTCCACGATCATTCTAGGATTGGAGGTAAGGTCCCCCCCCCAGGGTCCGAATCGATGAGATACAGTAATTTGGAAGCCTATTTCGTAGCTTATTGGCAAGTAAGGTATCTGGCTTGTTGGCTTTTTCGTAAAACTTACGCCTTGACCATGCCAACTCTCTTTCGGCCTGGGAGGTTAGCAACAGATTGAGTTTAATTTTGGTGTCCGATATCTCCTTCAGGATATCATCCTGTTTACGGGCGATGTGGGCCTCTGAGAGTTGTGCCAGTCTCTCCCTCAGCTCTTTTATCTTAGTCTCTTTCTCTCTCTTTTATTTGGCGGCCAAATTCATCAAAATCCCTCTCATCGTCGCCTTATGGGCTTCCCATAGTGTCGAATGTGAGGACACACTTCCCTCATTGATTTCGAAGTATTCTTTTAATTTATCCCCTACCTCCCGTTCGGTTACCGGGTTTTTCAGTAGGAGCTCATTCAGTTTCCAGTTCGCTCCGGGTCTGTCCAGCGAACTCAGTGTGCACCGCAGCTCTATCGGTGCCTGGTCTGACCAAGAGATGTCATGAATCCCTGTGCGGGAGACCACTGGGACCACCCTGCTTGATATCAGGAAGTACTCCATCCTGCTGTATCTGTTATGGGGGTGTGAGAAGAAAATATATTCCCTCGCTATAGGATTCTGCTCCCTCCAGATACGACCCTAGCTTTTGTTACAAATCCTCTCACTGCCAATGTCAACGAATTACATTTTTCTCCATTTGATATTGACACAGGCACTTTTGAAATGCAATTGGTGGACTTAACGAGCAAAGAGGTATGGAGCTCCAAATTTGTACGTCTTGATCCTGAACTTGAAAATCTTGAGAAAGAAAAATGCAATCTAATTTCACAACACAAGTGGGCTGCTCTAAAAGATCTACAGAAGGCAGACACAATGATTTTTAATACTTGGAATAGCCTTCCGAAATCATATGATCCGTTGAAAAAATGTACATTTGCTGTTCTTACCATCTTCGGCTCTACATATGTATGTGAACAATCATTTTCAAGCATGAATCATATAAAGAGTATATTGGGAAGCCAAATAACCGATGAGAACTTGGAGTCGTGCTTAAAATGAAAAACTACAAGTTACATACCAAACATTCATAAACTTTCCAAGGAAATGCAAGGACATTGTTCGCATTAGTTTTAAGGAATGCTTGTGCATTGTGTGTAATTTTTTTCTGTTAAATTATAAATGTTTATAATGTTAACAATGTCAAGAAATATATATTTTTGAATATTTACTTTAGTTGTATTCAGGAAACCTTCTCCACATAATAAATAAATACTTATAACGTGTTATCTATTCACTGTCTTCTTAAATCAACCGTACTTGTAAAAATATATTTATGGCTCTTTGAAAAATTCCAAATCGTTGTGCTACTCATATTTGGCTCTTTTGGACTAAGAGTTGGATGACCCCTGCCCTGGGAGAAATAGCAGCGAGCTGGCTTCAAGGATTTTGAGAGGAAATATTTTCTAAGTCCCGACTTTTTGCGGCCAAGTTCTGAGAATAGAACATAGTGGTCGCGGGTGGGATTGCAGGCCTAAAAGAGTACGGGACGTTTGGTACTATCTCCCGGTCATGGAGTACACACAACCTAGCGCTAATAGCCACAGGATAATATAAATAAATAAATGTCTCAATACAATTCTAAATAACACCTTGGCGTGTTTTGAAGTCCTGCAGCCTGGATGACTCACGGATTGTCCAAAAATCCTTCATGTAGATATGCTGAAGAAAAGTCCTCCTTGGCGCTGGTCCTCCATGTGATGTGTTGAATAGTGATAGGAAAACAAAAATAATAAATAGTGTAAATCCTCTGTATCAGCGGTGTGCAAACTGTGGGGCGTAAGATTATTTAGGGGGGGCGAAGGCTGCGTGCGGCGAAACCTGGGGGCGGACAGAGCTGTGGAGGGGGCGGCCAAGAAGCTCACAGGCTCCATGCTGCTGCGTCTGTGTGCTTGCTGCGGGGGTGGGGCCTTGCTGCGGGGGCGGGGCCTTCCCTGCACACAGACAACCCCTGCACACAGACATCCCCTCCTCCTCCTGTGTTACCCGCCCCAGTTTTCAGCAGCATGGGGGACAGGAGAAGCAGGCTTACAGTAGTACTTCCTCCCCAGGTGAAAGTGTGTGACTTATGATTGTGTGTTATGTCTGTGTGTCTGTGTTGTGATTTGTGTGTGTTGTGATTGAGTGTATTGTGTGTGTTGTGTCTGTGTTGGTTGTGATTGTGTGTGTTGTAATTGAGTGTGTGTGTGTTGTCTGTGTTGGTTGTGATTGTGTGTGTTGTCTGGTTGTGATTGAGTGTGTGGTGTGTGTTGTGATTGAGTGTGTGTTGTGATTGAGTTTGTGTTGTGATTGAGTGTGTGGATGTTGTGATTGAGTGTGTGTGTGTGTTATGTCTGTGTTGGTTGTGATTGTGTGTTTTGTTATTGAGGTTGTGTGTATTGTGTGTATGTTGTGATTGTGTGTGTTGCCTGTGTGTGCTGGTTGTGATTGAGTGTGTGTTGTCTGTGTGTGTTGTGATTGAGTATGTGTGCTGTGTCTGTGTTGTGATTGTGTGTGTGTGTTGTCATTGAATGCAGCGGTGCACAAACTGGGGGGCGTACGCTTTCCCAGGGAGACAAACAAAATTGACTTTGAAGCACGCTCAGCAGCAGTCAATGCACACACACACAGCCACACGCGCACACACACACACACACACACACACACACACACACACACACACACACACACACACACACACACACACACACACAAATAGCCCCGATCCATGCCCCCCCGCTTGTGCTTGCAAAATTATGCAGGACTCCCTGCGCTCATGCTTGGAGAGTTGGTGATGTCACCGCTCTCAGCGGCAGCGTGGACGCAGCCTAATTTTGCAAGCGCGAGCTGTTGAAATAAGTATTTAGACATATTTGTATTTACTGTATGTAACGGGTTTTCCCCCACCCAACCGCATATACTGTAGAGTGTATGTGAGGGGGAACCTATGTGTTACCAGGTGTGGTGCGTATACCTGCAGGTTCACAAGAGGCCTGAGCCTCCGCTTGCTGGGAACCTGGGGTGCTCTCTGGAACGTTTCTTGATCAGCGCCTCCACCTGTGAAGGATTCTAGGAGTATAGAATGTCCCCTACACAGGACCCGCATATAGTAATCACATACACTGGAGTATAGGTATAACCGTTTACTATATGCAGCATCAACATAACACAACACAATCACATTAACCATATGTTATCAACTCAATAACTGTACCAAAGTCTCAAGTATCAGTCACTCCCGCTTAGGAGCGTACCCCCGTGCCCACCACCGTGTACCCCCACACCGTGTCCACAGTATAACCCCTTGTCCCGTGGTCAGCGCTGCCACTATGTGTGAGTACTCTCTTGGTGCACTTATAATGATACCTGCCTGGTGCGGCGGCACCTGGCTTTAAAGGATCTTCACAAAGGATCCGGCGAGTTCCTGCACGACATCCAGGATCCACCCACGCGGTGATCCATCAGGGGCGATCCCACCCTGAAGATAGTCCAGTCCTCTTAATGGCGTAGGCTTGAGCCCAAGCCTCTTGGCAGAAAGCGCAGCGTCCGCTGTGTCCCTAACTAGCAAACAGCTAAGGGCCTGTCCCTACAGCACCACAAGCTATAAGGGGCTCAGGACCTATCTGGGGCCTAGGGGGCTGCTGGCCTAATGCAGTGGGTCACAGACCCCTGCACTCACCTCCTTCCCCGGGCTCTTCCTGGTCTTGACTGCCTCGCTTCTCCAGCGCGCGAAATGTATCTATTCCCTGCAAACAGGGAGCTCCTGTAGCCCTATTGGCTCCCTGGCGTCACGTGGGTCGCTGCTGAGGTTCATGGGACTTGTAGTCCCTTCCAAGAGCCTTCCCTGGTAGGCTAGGGTTCGCGCGCTATCACTGCGCATGCGCAATGTCTCTGGCTGGCCGCCGCATATACCTTGGTACTGCGCATGCGCGAACTTGCGCAAGATGGCGACCTCCAGAAGTGCCGGCGGGTCTGTGCTTATTGGAATCTAGAGTGTAACTGATAATGTACAGTCTAAAAATCGAGTGACAAACATATACTTAGCTCCAGAATGGAACAGGATTGATGTCCATTAGGATTGGCATCGATACAAGGAAAAGACAAGAAAAACTCTCATGGTGCAATAACATATGACATTTAATAAAAGAGCAATAACAATTGGAGACTGTTGGAATCTCACTGACGGATTTTATATTAAAAATGCGCATGCAGATTAATTAAGATCAAGTGTGCTGGTGTCTTTGGCGTCTCTGTGGCTCTGCACGGTTCAGGCGCGGGAGCTCCGGTCTCCGTGTATGATGCAAGGCTGTTCCACGGGGCTCTCCTTTTGCTTGCGGGTTCCCGTCCGCTTCCAGGCTCCGACCCCGTCAGGGCCGGCTTGCGTGATGACGCACACAGGCGCACCACGTGTCGTGACGCGATGACCCGTCGGATACGACCTGGGATTACTCCGATGATCAACCGCACACGCGCCCTGGAATATAGTGTATCTCCTCCAAAGAAGCACCCCTTGTTCCCAGCACACCGATAGTCACCCCACGCGTTTCACGAGACCAGCTCGCTTCCTCAGGAGTATACAGATAGTGATGGGATAGTCCTGTATATACCCTCACTAATTAATTAAGTACCAATTAAAAGTATAATCAGACATGAAACGTTTCAAACAATCTTGAACTACAGTACACATGGCATGTACCCCATAGGATACCACAAAGGGGAATGCCCATAACTAATACAAAAAATTACATGAAATTAGACATTTCAATACACATCAATGTGGAAATGCGATGTATGTTGCCGGGGTGATAATCACCCACTGCCTCTGATGCATCAGCACCAGCAGAACATGAATATAGCGGCGAGACACACACTAACAGTGACACAGTGACACAGTGACACAGTGACACACACACACAGTGACACACACACACACACACACACACAGTGACACACACACAGTGACACACACACACACACGTGACACACACACACACACACAGTGACACACGCACAGTGACACACACAGTGACACACACACAGTGACACACACACAGTGACACACACACACATGGTGACACACACACACAGTGACACACACACGGTGACACACACACACACAGTGACACACACACAGTGACACACACACACACACACACACACACACACTGTGACACACAAACAGTGACACACACACATTCACACGCACACGCACACAGTGACACACACACACAGTGACACACACACACAGTGACACACACACAGTGACACACACACACACACAGTGACACACACACACAGTGACACACACACACACACACACACACACACACAGTGACACACACACACGGTGACACACACACACACACACACACACACACACACACACACACAAAAACACACACACACACACACACACACACACACACACACAGTGACACACACACACACACACACACACACACACACACACACACACACACACACACACACACACACACAGTGACACACACACACACACACACACACACACACACACACACACACACACACACACACACAGTGACACACACACACACACACACACATTCACACGCACACGCACACACAGTGACACACACACAGTGACACACACACACACACACACACACACACACACACACACACACACACACACACACACACACACACACACAGTGACACACACACACACAGTGACACACACACACACAGTGACACACACAGACACGCGGGCGCGCGCACAAGTCCTTTGGCAGCTGTGGGGTTAAGTTAGAGCTCAGCACAAACACAGTGCCACGCGCCTCATTATCAAACCACGCCCCCTAAAGCTTTGATTGGTCTATCTGTGGATGCCTGTCACTTTACCTGCCCTCCCCCTGCTGGCCCCGCCCCTGCCCGGCTCTGATTGGTTGGATGTTGGGTGATTGATAAGTTTGCTCAGCTCCTGGCTGTGTTCCCTGTCACTTCTGTCCCTGCCAGGGGAGACCGGGACAGAGAGCGCGCGGGGACCCAGCACGGGGAGAGCTCAAGGAGACAGGGACCATGCAGCTGCCGGGGACAAGGGAGCCTGCCCTAACCCGGGACAAGGGAGCCTGCCCTAACCCGGGACAAGGGAGCCTGCCCTAACCCGAGACAAGGGAGCCTGCCCTAACCCGAGACAAGGGAGCCTGCCATAACCCGGGACAAGGGGGCCCGCTCTAACCCGGGCCAAGGGAGCCTGCTCTAACCCGGGACAAGGGAGCGTACACTAACCCGGGATAAGGGAGCCTGCCCTAACCCGAGACAAGGGAGCCTGCCATAACCCGGGACAAGGGGGCCCGCTCTAACCCGGGCCAAGGGAGCCTGCTCTAACCCGGGACAAGGGAGCGTACACTAACCCGGGATAAGGGAGCCTGCCCTAACCCGAGACAAGGGAGCCTACACTAACCCGGGATAAGGGAGCCAGCCCTAACCCGAGACAAGGGAGCCTACCCTAACCCGGGACAAGGGACCCTGCACTAACCTTGGACAAGCGAGTCTGTCCCCTCACCTGGGACAAGCGACTCAGTCCTAACCTGGGACAAGAGGCCCTGCACTAACATGGAGCAAGGGACACTGCACCTGCCTGGGACAAGGGACCCTGCACCTGCCTTGGACTAGGACAAGGGACCCTACACCTGCCTGGGACAAGGGACCCTACACCTGCCTGGGACAAGGGACCCTACACCTGCCTGGGACAAGGGACCCTACACCTGCCTGGGACAAGGGACCCTACACCTGCCTGGGACAAGGGACCCTACACCTGCCTGGGATAAGGGACCCTACACCTGCCTGGGACAAGGGACCCTACACCTGCCTGGGACTAGGGACCCTACACCTGCCTGGGACTAGGGACCCTACACCTGCCTGGGACTAGGGACCCTACACCTGCCTGGGACAAGGGACCCTACACCTGCCTGGGACAAGGGACCCTACACCTGCCTGGGACAAGGGACCCTACACCTGCCTGGTACAAGGGACCCTGTACCTGCCTGGGACAAGGGACCCTACACCTGCCTGGTACAAGGGACCCTGTACCTGCCTAGGACAAGGGACCCTGTACCTGCCTGGGACAAGGGACCCTGTACCTGCCTGGGACAAGGGACCATACACCTGCCTGGGACAAGGGGCCCTGTACCTGCCTGGGACAAGGGACCCTACACCTGCCTGGAACAAGGGACCCTACACCTGCCTGGAACAAGGGACCCTGCCCTAACTTGGAATAAGGGACCCTACACCTGCCTGGAACAAGGGACCCTGCCCTAACCTGGAATAAGGGACCCTACACCTGCCTGGGACTAGGGACCCTACACTAACCTGGAATAAGGGACCCTACACTAACCTGGAATAAGGGACCCTACACTAACCTGGAATAAGGGACCCTACACTAACCTGGAATAAGGGACCCTACACTAACCTGGAATAAGGGACCCTACACCTGCCTGGGACTAGGGACCCTACACCTGCCTGGGACTAGGGACCCTACACCTGCCTGGGACTAGGGACCCCACACCTGCCTGGGACAAGGGACCCTACACTAACCTGGAATAAGGGACCCTACACTAACCTGGAATAAGGGACCCTACACTAACCTGGAATAAGGGACCCTACACTAACCTGGAATAAGGGACCCTACACTAACCTGGAATAAGGGACCCTACACTAACCTGGAATAAGGGACCCTGCCCTAACCTGGAATAAGGGACCCTACACAAACCTGTAATAAGGGACCCTACACTAACCTGGAATAAGGGACCCTACACTAACCTGGAATAAGGGACCCTACACTAACCTGGAACAAGGGACCCTGCCCTAACCTGGAATAAGGGACCCTACACCTGCCTGGGACTAGGGACCCTACACCTGCCTGGGACTAGGGACCCTACACTAACCTGGAATAAGGGACCCTACACTAACCTGGAATAAGGGACCCTACACTAACCTGGAATAAGGGACCCTACACTAACCTGGAATAAGGGACCCTACACTAACCTGGAATAAGGGACCCTACACTAACCTGGAACAAGGGACCCTGCCCTAACCTGGAATAAGGGACCCTACACTAACCTGGAATAAGGGACCCTACACTAACCTGGGACAAGGCGCCCTGCAGCTCTGTCCCAGCAGCAGAGCTTGCAGACGCAGTGAGTCCCTGTAAATCCAGGCTCAGCTGGCAGGACTCTGCAGTGTGTGCAGCTCCCTACTGTTGCATCCTGTGTCACAGGGGAGTGGTGTGGCAGAGTTCACCTGGAAATGATCAGAGAGGTGAGCGAGTTTGGTAATGGATGCCAGAGATCCAGCTTTGCAGGTTTGTATTTATATAGAGGGTTTTCTTTCCTTCTGGTGCTGCAGGCAAGAGGGACACATTGTGTGCTTCTCTGTGCAAGACAGGGTGGGATCTCTGGGATAAGGACGGTTACACGAGGCAGTGAGAAGGGGCTGATTGAGACAGTGTTGGTTCTGGTGCCGGGCACATGCAGGTTCTGGCGCAGGGCACGTTCAGCTTCTGTGCTTGGTTCTGGCGCAGGGCGCGTTCAGCTTCTGTGCTTGGTTCTGGCGCAGGGCGTGGACAGCTTCTGCTCTTGGTTCTGGCGCAGGGCGCGGGCAGCTTCTGCGCTTGGTTCTGGCACAGGGCACGTTCAGCTTCTGCGCTTGGTTCTGGCACAGGGCGCGTTCAGCTTCTGTGCTTGGTTCTGGCGCAAGGCGCGGGCAGCTTCTGCGCTTGGTTCTGGAGCAGGGCGCGTTCAGCTTCTGCGCTTGGTTCTGGCGCAAGGCGCGGGCAGCTTCTGCGCTTGGTTCTGGAGCAGGGCGCGGGCAGCTTCTGCGCTTGGTTCTGGCACAGGGCGCGTTCAGCTCCTGTGCTTGGTTCTGGCGCAAGGCGCGGGCAGCTCCTGTGCTTGGTTCTGGCGCAGGACGCGGGCAGCTCCTGTGCTTGGTTCTGGCGCAGGGTGCGGGCAGCTCCTGCGCTCTGCTCTGTCGCGGGCAGCTTCTGCGCTTGGTTCTGGCGCATGATGCGGGCAGCTTCTGCACTTGGTTTGGGCATAGGACGCGTGCAGCTTCTGTGCTTGGTTCTGGCGCAAGGCGCGGGCAGCTCCTGTGCTTGGTTCTGGCGCAGGACGCGGGCAGCTCCTGTGCTTGGTTCTGGCGCAGGGCGCAGGCAGCTCCTGCGCTCTGCTCTGTCGCGGGCAGCTTCTGCGCTTGGTTCTGGCGCATGATGCGGGCAGCTTCTGCGCTTGGTTCTGGCGCATGATGCGGGCAGCTCCTGTGCTTGGTTCTGGCGCAGGACGCGGGCAGCTCCTGTGCTCTGCTCTGTCGCGGGCAGCTTCTGCGCTTGGTTCTGGCACAGGACGCGTGCAGCTTTTGCGCTTGCTTCTGGCACAGGACGCGTGCAGCTTCTGCGCTTGGTTCTGGCACAGGACGCGTGCAGCTTCTGCGCTTGGTTCTGGCACAGGACGCGTGCAGCTTCTGCGCTTGGTTCTGGCACAGGACACGTGCAGCTTCTGCGCTTGGTTTGGGCATAGGACGCGTGCAGCTTCTGCGCTTGGTTCTGGCACAGGACGCGTGCAGCTTCTGCGCTTGGTTCTGGCACAGGACGCGTGCAGCTTCTGCGCTTGGTTCTGGCACAGGACGCGTGCAGCTTCTGCGCTTGGTTCTGGCACAGGACGCGTGCAGCTTCTGCGCTTGGTTCTGGCACAGGACGCGTGCAGCTTCTGCGCTTGGTTCTGGCACAGGACGCGTGCAGCTTTTGCGCTTGGTTCTGGCGCAGGACTCGTGCAGCTTCTACGCTTGGTTCTGGCACAGGACGCGTGCAGCTTCTGCGCTTGGTTCTGGCGCAGGGCAGGGCCTTTCTGTTTTTGTTAAATATAAGGGTAAGTCAGTGTTGGACGTGCACTGATTTGAAGACCGGTTTCAGATACAGTGTATCTCCTGTGCTGCAAATACTGATGTTACACATCCCAGATTCTTGTATACTGTATGTGCCATTTTATGTCTATAGTGCCAGGCATGTACGCAGCGCTTTACAACATTACTATGTACGTATGTCTTTATATAGCGCCATTAATGTACATAGCGCTTCACAGCATTAATATACGTGACATAAATAACACATAATACAAATAACACATAATGGGAAGAAGCGCTTCAGACATAAAAGTAACATTTAGGAAAAGGAGTCCCTGCTCCAAAGAGCTTACAATCTAATTGGTTGGTAGGAAGAACGTACAGAGACAGTAGGAGGGCGTTCTTGTAAGTGCGTCTTCATGGGGCCAAGGTTAATGTATGAGGTGTTAATTATCAGCCATGGAGCTACCCATATGCTTAGTTAAGCAGGTGTGTTTTGTGGTGGGTCTTAAAGGTGGATAGAGAGCGTGCTAGTCGGATATTGAGGGGAAGGGCATTCCAGAGGTGTGGGGCAGTTAGTGAGAAAGCTTTAGATGCAAAGGGGGTAGAGAGAAGACATCCTTGAGCAGACCGCTAGAGTCGGGATGGTGTATAGCTAGAAATTAGGGCTGAGATGTAAGGAAGGGCAGAAGAGGTCATTAGTTATTTTAGTGAGGGCTGTTTCAGTTGAGTGAGCAGTGCGGAAGCCAGATTGTAGAGGGTCTAGGAGAGAATAGGTGTTGAGAAAATGGAGCAAGCGAAAGAATACAAATCGTTCAAGGAGTTTAGAGGCAAAAGGCAGGAGGGAGACAGGATGATACTTAGAAAGACAGGTAGGGTCAAGCTTGCTGTTTTTGAGTAATAATATGACTGTTGCATGTTTGAAGGAAGATGGAAAGGTACCAGAGTAGAGAGAGGAGTTAAACATGTGTGTGAGTGTAGGGATTATATTAGGAGCAAGAGGTTTTAGGAGATGGGAGGGAATGGGGTCAAGAGGGCAAGTGGTAGAGGGAGAAGAGGAGGACAGCAAAGACAAATCCTCCTCTGTGACAGCGGATAAAGAGCCAAGGAAGGCAGGAGGAGAGTTAGGAAGAGGTGTAGGATGGGAGGGGGATACAGAGGGGATGGCCTGACGTATGGATTCCACCTTTTCCTTAAAATAGTCAGCAAAGTCCTGAGGTGAGATGGAGGTAGAGGCAGCTGAGGGTGGTCTGAGTAGGGAGTCAAAGACAGAGAAGAGTCGGCGTGGGCTAGACGTGTGCGTGTTGATTACTGATGAAAAGTAGGTTTGTTTTGCCTGGGAGAGGGCAGAGCTGAAACAGGAGGGCATGAATTTGTAGTGAAGGAAGTCTGCGAGAGTGAGAGATTTCCTCCAGAGGCGCTCAGAGGAACGAGAGGAGGTTAATAATGTACATTACAAACAGTGGGAATAAGGGCAACAGTTAAATGATGGCATAAGGCTAAAGGAGACCCTGCCCCAAAGAGCTTACAATCTAAGTGTTACGTTGGGAGTCTTCCAGACACAGGAGTACAAAGTGCATTATTAGAAGTGCAGACACGGGAGTTCACACGCGTCTGGAGTTCATAGCAGAGGCGTAAAGTTTAATGGGCTGCTTCTTTTAAGAGGTGGTGGATTTCCAGCTGGGTGCTGAACAGGGAAAGTGAAGGTGTTTTATGAATATTGAGTGGAGTGTTCCATAGGGAGAGATTGGTGAGAGGTTTCAAGCTGCAGACCAAGCAATATCCTAATGTGTGTGTGTGTTTTTTTTTTTTTTAAATAAATCAGTCCTGTACTATGAGAAAAATAATTGAAGCATTTAAAAAAAAAAAAAATGACATTTTTTAATGTATTATAATGTAACAAGCATTTTTTGTGTCTATAGCAATCATTTACAAAGTCACATCCCCTTCCTCACCTGAAACAGGCTCTGGCACACCCCTTTTTGAGCCCTGCCCTCTCTCTAGCAGTGCAGAATACTCCCCTGCAGCCATTTAGTGAACCCCCGAGTCGAATCTTCGCCGATCGATCACAAGACAACGGATCAATTGGCAACTTATCTAATTACTTATCATTGTGTGGATTGTATTGATGCACATATTAAAGGGAACCCCGTGTACCCTGCCATTGTACATCCCTAATCTGATGTGACCTCCTTCAGAGCATAATAATAATAATAGCATGTTCTTGTATAGCACTGCTAGTTTTACATAGCACTTTACAGAGACATTTTGCAGGCACAGGTCCCTGCCCCGTGGAGCTTACAATCTATGTTTTTGGTGCCTGAGGCACAGGGAGCTAAAGTGACTTGCCCAAGGTCACAAGGAGCCAACACCGGGAATTGAACCAGGCTCCCCTGCTTCAAACTCTGTGCCAGTCAGTGTCGTTACTCACTGAGCCGCTCCTTCTCACCAGGAGACAAGTAGGGGTGTAACGAGAGATCAGGCGGTGCAGAGGAGACTTAAAAGTAAGGAGGGGACCTGAAAAGTTCTGTTTTAGTCATGTTGAGTTTGTGCCGAGGAAGGGCCACCCAGGCCGAGATTGCTGAAACGCACTCTAATTTCTTTAGTGGACTGCGGGTGTTGGGTCTGGTGTAGATAAATATAGTTTATATCCTCGGCGTAGAGCTGATCAGTGAATCCAAAGGAGTCCATGAGATCCCTCAGTGAGAGGGGAGTAAGGGGCCGAAACTGAGCCTTGAGGTACACCTACAGGGAGTTCCATAGAGGTTGAGGAGGACTTGACATAAGAGATACTCAAGGAACGGTGAGAGAGTTAAGAGGAAAACAAGGAGAGGGCCATGCCACAGATGCCAAGAGTGAAAAATGTGTGGGAGGAGAGGGTTGTCAACGGTATCGAAAGCCGAGATGAGGTCGAGAAGAATCATAGAGTACTCTTCTTTAGATATGGCAACATGGTGGCCATTATCTACCTTGGGGAGTGCAGTTTCTGTAGAGTATGCTGTGCTGAAGCCTGATTGGAGAGGGCCAAGTAGGTTATGGGAGTTAAGAAAGTGAAGTATATGTAAAGAGTGAATACGTCCCAGAAGTTTAGAAGCAAGAGGGAGACGGGACGATGTTTAGAAGTGGTCTTGGATCTTAGTCTTAGGAATAGGTCAAACAATGGCTTGTTTAAAAAGAGATGGGAAAGTACCAGAACACCAAGTTAAAAATGCAAGTGAGGATGGGGACCATGGTAAAATCGAGAGGTTTCAGGAAGTGGGAGGGAATGGGATCGATGCTGCATGTGGTGGAGATTGGGGAGAGCAGCAGGAGAGACAGGAAGTAGTACCTGGAGAGAAAGACAGATGGAGGAGGATTAGCAAGGAGGGGTATGGAAGGGGCAGAGGGAATTTCTTTGCGAATAGCTTGCACTTGAAATACTCGGCAAAGTCTTGGTGTGTAATGGAAGGAGTGGAGCATGGTGTGACGGGAGGTCAAAGAAGCGTGTCAGACGGAAGAGGTGGCCTTGGTTGAATTTATGTCTGTTTTATAAGAGATGAAGTAACCCTGTTTGTCAATAAAAAGAGCCGAGTTAAAGCAGGACGGAATAAAATGAGTAGTGCAGGAAATCAGCCAGAGTTTGACTTCCTCCAGTGGCGTTTAGTGGAACAAGTGCAAGAGCGAGTGTGTGTGTGTGTGTAGCCAGGAGTGTGGGTTGGAGTGCAGTGAATATCGGCGTACAGGAACATACTGGTCAAGTGAGGAGGCAAGGGCAGTGTTGTAATTTGTGACAAGACTGTTTGTTTGGGTCAGATGTGGGTGGTAGTACAGGACACTCGTTGATTATAGGCTCGATTCCGAGGTCTGAAGGTCAATGTAAAGCAGATTGCGAGTATAGTACAGAGAGGTTGAGTGTGAGAGAGACCAAATGTGATGGGGTTATGGTCAGAGAGTGGGAGAGAAGGAAATCAGATAAGAAACAGTTTTTAGTGGAGACAAGGTCATAGAAGTGTCAATCCTTGTGGGTTCTGGAAGCAATCCATTGGAGGACACCAAAGGAGATTTGGGTCATCAATTTTTATTTTTAAATGTAGTGTGTTTGTGTGTGTATGTGTGTCCCCCTCCTGCTAGGGACTACTAGTAGATAAGGTCCATCGAGAGTTAACTGTGCGGGGTCACACAGTTACTCCTTTCCCCATAATGTGATACAGGATTACTTGCAGAAAGGATGGCCGCACCTCAGTAGGTCTTGTGACCGGTGATCTCACCATAGGGAGATAGGAGGGGAGATATATATCTCCTCAACAGAAATCACCGGACCCAGGACAAACACATGATTGCCAATCTCTTGTCTAAAGGACACAAGTGTATGAGTGGGATCTACCAAAGGGATGAATCCTAAAGAACCCCAAGTACTTTCCTAGGGTAGGAGTGAGAGTTACCAAGTGAAAGAAACACAGAGAAACTATATTGTTTGACACCAGTTAATGTCTGTGAGCCTGTCCTTGTTTGTGGGATATTAATCAACGGATGGGACAAAAGCTCTTTCTTTGTACTATAAAAGTTCCTGGCACCCTTCATTCTAACATCTGCATATCTATACACACACACACACACACACTTCATCCTCCCATCTTGCTTTTGGTTGTGGTCTTGGTCGTTTGGTAACCCTTGAGTCGAGTACAATCTTTGTCCTACGATGATCATTTCTTCTTGCAATATGTCCGGCCCTGCGCCATTTTAATTTCTTCCCCCTTGCGATGATGTCACAGACTTGTATTTGCTTTCAAACCCAGTCATTCTTTTCCCTGTTCGGGTAATACCCGGCATTCATCTCTCCATGCTACTTTGAGTTTTCTGACGCTTCAGAATTCTGTTTGCATTTAGGGTCAAAGTTTCACATCCAGACGTGAGCACAGGCAGCATAAACTAGTGGGAAACGTTCCTATTGAGAAGGTTGGAAGGTTCCTTTAAAAGATGACGTTGTTTCGTCCAAAATGTACTTCATTCCATCTTCTTTGTTGATTTTCATTTTCGAATGGTTCCCATCCATTGTTACTGTCAGGGAGAACGTTTTCACCTTCCAGTTCTATCTCACTAGTGTCTTTGAAGAGTTGAAACATTTTTTTGCTCTTGCTGAGATTCTTATGGAGGCCCATCGTCTTACTTCAGCAAGTTCTCCTACTTGACTCAACTATTCACCGTTAATTCGAGTCTTCTTATTTATTTATCTTCTTCTTAATTCAATGTCTCAAACAATTCTTCAGGTCTTGCTGTGAGAAGGTTAAATGGACAACACGAACCTCCGGACCATACTTTTCCTCATGGGACCATATATTATGGAAGAAAAGAAAAAAGAGAAAAACAAAGCACAGCGTAGTATGGCTTTATACTGAGATTGGGTACAGGGATAACCTCATTTCATTAAACTCCCATTTAAAAAGACAAACAGCGTTTTAGGAACAGTGGCATTGGCGAGCACAACAGTCCTCCCCACACCACTCCGATGCTGGCCCGATCACTCCGCTAGTTCCGCGCACCTGCCCGTCTCGCGATATTAAGGCTCTCCTGGTCTCAGGGTGATGGTTAGCTGTAGGCTCCGGCCCTGATCACTGCCTCACAGATAGACAATAAGTGTTGTGTTGGTGTGGCACCCTGGTTCTCCAGAGAGATACTGTGGGTCAGACTGTTATCGCCAATCCAAAGTCTGTTATGACTGAAACGCTCACTCCTACGCGTTTCACAATCAAGCTTCTTCAGTCACAGTCACTGTTCCTAAAATGCTGTTTTTTGTCTTTTTAAATGTGAGTTTAATGAAATCAGGTTATCCCTGTACCCGTTTTTTCCAGTATAAAGCATTATTACGCTTTTTTTCTTCTCTTTTCTTGCATAATATGTGGTCCCATGAGAGGAGGGGATTGTCCTGAAGATAGTATTGTAAATTTAACCGTTACGACTATGATTCAAGAAAAGGACACATATTTGTCTATTTTCCAAGTCATAGATTTGTTCTCGTAGAAATCCCTGGATTTCAGCGGTGCACAGCTTAGTAGATACAGGAGACCAGCAAGGTGTAGGTTAAAAATTGAACTTTATTGATGAAGCATGGTATGGGGGATACACTCTTACGCGTTTCGGACCTCCAAGGTCCTTAATCATCTTGGAGGTCCGAAACGCGTAAGAGTGTATCCCCCATACCATGCTTCATCAATAAAGTTCAATTTTTAACCTACACCTTGCTGGTCTCCTTTATCTACTAAGCTGTGCATCGCTGAAATCCAGGGATTTCTACCACAACATTGACTATGGAGCGTTGATGCACGCAACCAGGGAAGCAGACCACAGTGAGTATTGTTTTTCTCCCTAAGTGGAGACTTGATGACCGGCAACAGTGCTGCAGCCGCAGTGTCCTGCATGGCACTATTCCACAACACCCATGGTATGTAATACCTTTATTCTATCTCTTTATTGACACATGGATCATTTCACTCCGCCAGGGATGTGTTAGTGGTTGTTATTTGACTGCCTTCATACAGCACTGGGTCCAATATCTCACTGTATGGTAAAAACTGGCTTCATACCTATATGGACTGCATATATTTATATGACTGGAGTTCGGAATTGGATTGAGCACTGTTATTGGGACGCATGCCCCAAACCACCGATAGATTTGTTCTTTCCCATCCCATGCGCTTAAAGAGTTTCCCAATATAATAGTGTTTCACACAATCACTACTTCATGGTGGGGAAAGTACTACTTCTTTGGCTGCAGGGAAAGTGAGGAAGTAAATTATATGGCCTATATATTTGATATATTTTGTATATCCAGTCACGTTTATAGGGTGTCACAATTATTACTATATTGCACGTGTAGCTTGCTTGTTAATTATTTAACCCTCAAACATTTTGATCAACTATTCATTTGTATCTGCTTACATAAACTTTTTTTTTTTGTATTTATTTATAAAATGTGTTGTCGGAGTAATACAGTGAGAGTTACCTCTCGTTTTCAAGTATGTACTGGGCACAGAGTTATGACGACAAATAAATAGTTACATTAAGTGAACATGGTTATACATTTATATACAAGACATTGCATGCACATTTAGAGATAATATATATTATAGGCGTATGTAACAGTTACAGACCAGATTAAAATGTGAGACCGCTTTAGTTTTGAAAGAGCTTAGACTGGTGGCGGCTGTGAGAGTCTCCAGTAGACTGTTCCAGTTTTGGGGTGCACGGTAATAGGAGGAGCGGCCGGATACTTTGTTGAACCATGAACAGTCTTTTGGAGTCTGATCTCAGGTGATAAGTGCTGCGTGTGGTAGGGGTGAGGAGCTTGTTCAGATAGACGGATAGCTTGCCCAGAAAGTATTTAAAGGCAAGACAGGAGAGATGAACTTTGCGCCTAGACTCTAGTGATGACCAATCTAGTTCTTTGAGCATTTCGCAATGATGTGTGTTGTAGTTGCATTGGAGAACAAAACGGCATATTGAGTTGTAGAGGGGGTCAAGTTTGCTAAGGTGGGTTTTGGGTGCCGTACCATATACTATGTCTCCATAGTATATAATTGGCATTAGCATCTGCTGTGCGATACGCTTTCTGACCAGCAGACTTAGGGAGGATTTGTTCCTATAAAGTACACCTAATTTGGCATAGGTTTTGGATATCAGGGTATCAATGTGCAACCCAAATGCTAAATGAGATTCAAACCATATGCCCAAATATTTGAAACTGGCAACATGTTTGAAAGAAAGTAGTGGTACTGTTCCTGATTTAAAAAAAAAAAAAAAAGTTTGACTTTAATAAATGTAAACATTGATGCAAAGTTCTTTAGGAAAGTATTTTAGAAAGATAGAAACCATATTTCATTTTTATGGTATGAGGGCGGAGAATGGGGCACCTTGCAGAAGGACAATATGGGGTCGCATGAACAGACCTTGTGGGCAATATCCCACGTAGCGACCAGGACGCTAATTCCGACATTGTGTCATCTGTCTAAGGAGCCAAAAAGAAGTTTAATGGGGAATTAAGGGTTTAAAAATGTAAGCGTGTAGGACTTTATAAAGTAAGCTCCTCGGAGCAGGGACTCCTCTCCCGAAATGTTACTTTTATGTTTTGAAGCACTTATTTATATGATTGTCCCGTGTATTACTGCTGTGAAGCGCTATGTACATTAATGGCGCTATATAAATAAGTACATACATACATACATACATACATACATACATACATACATACATACATACAATAGATAGATACACAAAGCCGCACTTGAATTATCCTTGTGAAATGTTTGATCCTAAGGGCTCCATCTCTTCTCCGGAGTGGTCACCTTGGACTCGTTGCACCTCCCTGCTGAGAGATGACCACTTTGATCTGGGCAGTTTCTGGTGGTCATAGACTGTGGCACAGGGGCGTTTAGTGGGATTCAGCATAGACGTGATCTGTGGGTCCATCAGCGTGGCCGGAGGCCCCCACCAATGGAGTTGTAGACTTTGTTAGGTAGGATGGGCTCCGGGCGCGAGAAGGGCAGGTAGGGTGGGCTCCGGCCGCGAGAAGGGCAGGTAGGATGGGCTCCGGGCGCGAGAAGGGCAGGTAGGATGGGCTCCGGGCGCGAGAAGGGCAGGTAGGATGGGCTCCGGGCGCGGAAGGGCAGGTAGGATGGGCTCCGGGCGCGAGAAGGGCAGGTAAGATGGGCTCCGGGCGCGAGAAGGGCAGGTAGGATGGGCTCCGGGCGCGAGAAGGGCAGGTAGGATGGGCTCCGGGCGCGAGAAGGGCAGGTAGGATGGGCTCCGGGCGCGAGAAGGGCAGGTAGGATGGGCTCCGGGCGCGAGAAGGGCAGGTAGGATGGGCTCCGGGCGCGAGAAGGGCAGGTAGGATGGGCTCTGGGGGCGAGAAGGGCAGGTAGAGTGGGCTCCGGGCGCGAGAAGGGGAGGTAGGATGGGCTCCGGGCGCGAGAAGGGGTGGTAGGATGGGCTCCGGGCGCGAGAAGGGCAGGTAGGATGGGCTCCGGGCGCGAGAAGGGGAGGTAGGATGGGCTCCGGGCGCGAGAAGGGCAGGTAGGATGGGTTCCGGGCGCGAGAAGGGCAGGTAGGGTGGGCTCCGGGCGCGAGAAGGGCAGGTAGGATGGGCTCCGGGCGCGAGAAGGGCAGGTAGGATGTGCTCCGGGCGCGAGAAGGGCAGGTAGGATGGGCTCCGGACGCGAAAAGGGCAGGTAGGATGGGCTCCGGGCGCGAGAAGGGCAGGTAGGGTGGGCTCCGGGCGCGAGAAGGGCAGGTAGGGTGGGCTCCGGGCGCGAGAAGGGCAGGTAGGGTGGGCTCCGGGCGCGAGAAGGGCAGGTAGGGTGGGCTCCGGGCGCGAGAAGGGCAGGTAGGATGGGCTCTGGGCGCGAGAAGGGCAGGTAGGATGGGCTCCGGGCGCGAGAAGGGCAGTTAGGATGGGCTCCGGGCGCGAGAAGGGCAGGTAGGATTCCATTTGTGAACTGTCAACTGACTCAGGAATGTTCTTTTATTCGCAGGTTGTTGAGGAGTCAGCGGTTTTCAGTGCCCGGGAATTTTTTTCGTGCAAGCTCTTGCTCTGCTGCCGATTGGCACTAATACACCTCTTCTAAATGGTTATCTGCGTTGGTAGCACGTCAGCAGAGAGAGGTGAGTTTTTGTTTTAGACCTTCAGACATCATGACCGAGGGTCGTCTCCTGAAGAACTAGGAAACCTCTTGTGAAGCCAAGTTTATTTATAATAATAATAATAATAATAATAATGTTTTCTCTTATACAGTGCAAAGAGGAGTGTTAAAAAGGCGCTCCCGTGTGGGTGGTAAAGTGCAATAAATTATATCAGCTAACACACTGTAAAGTGTTCACACAAGAAATATTCACCACATAAATATGTGAAGTGCTAAAGTGCAAGAAGTAATAACTGATGTGCAAGAAGTAATAACTGATGTGCAAGGGGGGTAAAGAATACAAAATAATTGTTAAGGCCGCTCAAAAACCCCAATCTGGACCCGTTCCTGTGGTTTTTCAGGGGCAGCGTAGTCCTAGATGAAGGGGAGCGCTCCTCTTACATAGAGCTGACGGTGTACTCAGCGCTGTAAATAGACATTTGCAGGCACAACGACTCCCTGCCCCACAGAGATTACAATCTAATTTGTGGTGCCTGAGGCACAGGGAGATAAAGTGTGCGACCCTGGGATAGGACCTGGGCTCCCTTCATGGTCAGTGTGCTTGTTTTCAGTAGGACTCCAGCCTTCTCTGCGGAGCTCTGCGCTTTGGCGTCCACACATGTCGCCGCACATGTGCAATCTTGTTTTGTTTGTTTGTTTTTGTTTTCAAGTCGATCGAGTTCCTCCTATGCTAGATTTAGACAGATATTTTATCCTATATTTGTATTTACAGTATTTTGATCCAGAAGAAGGCAAACTAAAAAACCCCAGTGTGACATTATCCAATGCTGTCTCATAAGGGGACAAAAACATTCCTTCCTCACGCCAGTCTTTACCTTGTTTGCTATCCCTGTTCAACTTTCTGAATTTGACCCATTGTCCATTGTATATGTAAAAAGGCTTCCCACCGTTCCCCCCCCCCCCCCCCATTCCCAATACAGGCATACCCCACATTAACATACGCAATGGGACCGGAGCATGTATGTAAAGCGAAAATGTACTTAAAGTGAAGCACTACCTTTTTCCCACTTATCTATGCATGTACTGTGCTGCAATCGTCATATACGTGCAGAACTTCTGTAAATAAGGCATTTGTAACAGACTCTATAGTCTCCCCGCTTGCGCACACCTTCGTTACAGGTAGGGAGCCGGTATTGCTGTTCAGGACGTGCTGACTGGCGCATGCGTGAGCTGCCGTTTGCCTATTGAGCTAGATGTACTTACTCGCGAGTGTACTTAAAGTGAGTGTCCTTAAACTGGGGTATGCCTGTATTGTTGTTACTTTCTGCTTTGTGACCCGTTCTTCCCGTCGGATTATTTATTTGAACAGATAAAAGAAATGAATAAGGGGCGTCTCCCTCGAAAATCGGGAGCGCTGTGCACACGGTTATTGCGCAATAAGAATAAATATATTTGTTAGCAACTGTACATTTATTTAACGGGGAAAAGCTGGCATATTTAGGCGTTATGAGGTACTTAAAATGTCAGTCTCCTTGGCCGGAAGCGAACGCAGGACAGTGGTATGTTTCATTGGGTAAATGGAGTTTAACACATTATAAATAAATATACAGTGTACGCATTCATTTTTTTTAAAAATAGTATAATGGTTTTTCAGCCTTTAGCTAATGTCTTGATTACACAACGCTTTGAGTCCGCTAATTGGTTGTTTTGTTCTTTGTTTGCAATGTAATTATTAAACGTAAGTAGCATATATGCGTCAGCGGACCGCAGCGCTCAAACCCACAGCTGATATAAGGCATCTCAAATTAAAGTACTTAAAAATGCACGTTGGCAAACAGGAGAGATGCCTGTAAATGCCCAGAGCACAAATCAACACACTGCGTGTTACATAAGCCTCGTGTTTCTGGGAAGGAGTGATTATCACACAGGGCTTCTGTCACGTACGGCACGTGACCTGCATACGGAACAAGGGTTAATACCGGCGCTCACAAGCGCTCCCACTCGTCACCTTCGCAAAGGTCCTTCACATGAGTAAATATCTCCCCTAAATCCGTCCCCATAGACCGCCTGTCACAAGTGGGCACGTGACTTAGATATGCAACCATGATTAATACACACGCAAGGTACCTTCAGTGAGTTCATATTAACCCCTTACTCAATTGCAATCATATCTATACACTGCCACCACCTGAGAAATGCAAATAAAAGATGTAATATTAATAAATCTGCCAGGGTCTCAGGTGCCTGGTTATGATAGAAAAAAACTATGCACTTACAGTAACACACACAAATCTGTTGTAGCAAAATGTGTCAGAAAATGTAAATACTCTCCCCAGAGCGTGCAATCAGTTCATTCAGAGCCCAAAGCATCACTTATTAAATGTTGTAATATTTATAGAAATACAGTGCTTGGATTATAAGAACATACAATTTCAACACACATGTTTTTATCTTTAGGTTCTATCAGTCCTACAACCAGGCATGGCCAAGGGGTTAGCAGGTCATAAATCATTTCTTTGTATTTTTTAAATCCGACTGTACCCACATTATGAGAACACAAGAAAGTGACCGAGGTCACAGCAGTCCCCTTAATACGCACTCATGGTACTGTACAATAGTAATCATTAAGTTTAGGAATAAACATCCACAGAGAAAGCTGTCATCACGCAGGGCTTCTTCCGGGGTCATCACGCAGGGCTTTTTCCGGGGTCATCACGCAGGGCTTCTTCCGGGGTCATTACGCAGGGCTTCTTCCGGGGTCATCACGCAGGGCTTTTTCCAGGGTCATCACGCAGGGCTTCTTCCGGGGTCATCCCGCAAGGCTTCTTCCGGGGTCATCACGCAGGGCTTCTTCCGGGGTCATCACGCAGGGCTTTTTCCAGGGTCATCACACAGGGCTTCTTCCGGGGTCATTATGCAGGACTTTTCCCAGGGTCATCACGCAGGGCTTCTTCCGGGTTCATCCCGCAGGGCTTCTTCCTGGGTCATTACGCAGGGCTTCTTCTGGGGTCATCACGCAGGGCTTTTTCCAGGGTCATCACGCAGGGCTTCTTCCGGGGTCATCCCGCAGGGCTTCTTCCGGGGTCATCACGCAGGGCTTCTTCCGGGGTCATCACGCAGGGCTTTTCCCAGGGTCATCATGCAGGGCTTCTTCCTGGGTCATCCCGCAGGGCTTCTTCCTGGGTCATTACGCAGGGCTTCTTCTGGGGTCATCACGCAGGGCTTTTTCCGGGGTCATCACGCAGGGCTTCTTCCGGGGTCATCCCGCAGGGCTTCTTCCGGGGTCATCACGCAGGGCTTCTTCCGGGGTCATCACGCAGGACTTTTCCCAGGGTCATCACGCAGGGCTTCTTCCGGGTTCATCCCGCAGGGCTTCTTCCTGGGTCATTACGCAGGGCTTCTTCTGGGGTCATCATGCAGGGCTTCTTCCTGGGTCATTACGCAGGGCTTCTTCCGGGGTCATCACGCAGGGCTTCTTCCGGGGTCATCACGCAGGGCTTCTTCCGGGGTCATCACGCAGGGCTTCTTCCGGGGTCATCACATGGGGCTTCTTCCGGGGTCATCCCGCAGAGCTTCTTCCGGGGTCATCCCGCAGGGCTTCTTCTGGGGTCATCCCGCAGGGCTTCTTCCGGGGTCATCCCGCAGGGCTTTTCCGGGGTCATCCCGCAGGGCTTTTCCGGGGTCATCCCGCAGGGCTTTTCCGGGGTCATCCCGCAGGGCTTCTTCCGGGGTCATCACGCAGGGCTTTTTCCAGGGTCATCATGCAGAGCTTTTCCCGGGGTCATCATGCAGGGCTTTTCCCGGGGTCATTACGCAGGGCTTCTTCCGGGGTCATTACACAGGGCTTCCGGGGTCATCACGCAGGGCTTCTTCCGGGGTCATCCCGCAGGGCTTCTTCCGGGGTCATCACGCAGGGCTTCTTCCGGGGTCATCACATGGGGCTTCTTCCGGGGTCATCCCGCAGGGCTTCTTCCGGGGTCATCCCGCAGGGCTTCTTCTGGGGTCATCCCGCAGGGCTTCTTCCGGGGTCATCCCGCAGGGCTTTTCCGGGGTCATCCCGCAGGGCTTCTTCCGGGGTCATCCCGCAGGGCTTCTTCCGGGGTCATCCTGCAGGGCTTCTTCCGGGGTCATCCCGCGGGGCTTCTTCTGTGGTGTGGTCATCATGCAGGCTTCTTCCGTGGTCATCTCGCAGGGCTTCTTCTGGATCATCCCGCAGGGCTTCTTCTGGATCATGCCGCAGGGCTTCTTCTGGGTCATCATAAACTTCCCCTAGTACTGTGCGCTGGAAACCCTGCCGTGTGCCTTCTCCCCCTGTCCTAAACTTCCCCTAGTACTGTGCGCTGGAAACCCTGCCGTGTGCCTGCTCCCCCTGTCCTAAACTTCCCCTAGTACTGTGCGCTGGAAACCCTGCCGTGTGCCTGCTCCCCCTGTCCTAAACTTCCCCTAGTACTGTGCGCTGGAAACCCTGCCGTGTGCCTGCTCCCCCTGTCCTAAACTTCCCCTAGTACTGTGCGCTGGAAACCCTGCCGTGTGCCTGCTCCCCCTGTCCTAAACTTCCCCTAGTACTGTGCGCTCGAAACCCTGCCGTGTGCCTGCTCCCCCTGTCCTAAACTTCACCTAGTACTGTGCGCTGGAAACCCTGCCGTGTGCCTGATCCTCCTGTCCTAAACTTCCCCTAGTACTGTGCGCTGGAAACCCTGCCGTGTGCCTGCTCCTCCTGTCCTAAACTTCCCCTAGTACTGTGCGCTGGAAACCCTGCCGTGTGCCTGATCCTCCTGTCCTAAACTTCACCTAGTACTGTGCGCTGGAAACCCTGCCGTGTGCCTGCTCCCCCTGTCCTAAACTTCCCCTAGTACTGTGCGGTGGAAACCCTGCCGTGTGCCTGCTCCCCCTGTCCTAAACTTCCCCTAGTACTGTGCGCTGGAAACCCTGCCGTGTGCCTGCTCCCCCTGTCCTAAACTTCCCCTAGTACTGTGCGCTGGAAACCCTGCCGTGTGCCTGCTCCCCCTGTCCTAAACTTCACCTAGTACTGTGCGCTGGAAACCCTGCCGTGTGCCTGATCCTCCTGTCCTAAACTTCCCCTAGTACTGTGCGCTGGAAACACTGCCGTGTGCCTGCTCCCCCTGTCCTAAACTTCCCCTAGTACTGTGCGCTGGAAACCCTGCCGTGTGCCTGCTCCCCCTGTCCTAAACTTCACCTAGTACTGTGCGCTGGAAACCCTGCCGTGTGCCTGCTCCCCCTGTCCTAAACTTCCCCTAGTACTGTGCGCTGGAAACCCTGCCGTGTGTCTGCTCCCCCTGTCCTAAACTTCCCCTAGTACTGTGCGCTGGAAACCCTGCCGTGTGCCTGCTCCCCCTGTCCTAAACTTCCCCTAGTACTGTGCGCTGGAAACCCTGCCGTGTGCCTGATCCCCCTGTCCTAAACTTCCCCTAGTACTGTGCGCTGGAAACCCTGCCGTGTGCCTGATCCCCCTGTCCTAAACTTCCCCTAGTACTGTGCGCTGGAAACCCTGCCGTGTGCCTGATCCCCCTGTCCTAAACTTCCCCTAGTACTGTGCGCTGGAAACCCTGCCGTGTGCCTGCTCCCCCTGTCCTAAACTTCCCCTAGTACTGTGCGCTGGAAACCCTGCCGTGTGTCTGCTCCCCCTGTCCTAAACTTCCCCTAGTACTGTGCGCTGGAAACCCTGCCGTGTGCCTGCTCCCCCTGTCCTAAACTTCCCCTAGTACTGTGCGCTGGAAACCCTGCCGTGTGTCTGCTCCCCCTGTCTTAAACTTCCCCTCGTACTGTGCGCTGGAAACCCTGCCGTGTGCCTGATCCCCCTGTCCTAAACTTCCCCTAGTACTGTGCGCTGGAAACCCTGCCGTGTGCCTGCTCCCCCTGTCCTAAACTTCCCCTAGTACTGTGCGCTGGAAACCCTGCCGTGTGTCTGCTCCCCCTGTCCTAAACTTCCCCTAGTACTGTGCGCTGGAAACCCTGCCGTGTGCCTGCTCCCCCCGTCCTAAACTTCCCCTAGTACTGTGCGCTGGAAACCCTGCCGTGTGCCTGATCCTCCTGTCCTAAACTTCCCCTAGTACTGTGCGCTGGAAACCCTGCCGTGTGCCTGATCCCCCTGTCCTAAACTTCACCTAGTACTGTGCGCTGGAAACCCTGCCGTGTCCCTGCTCCCCCTGTCCTAAACTTCACCTAGTACTGTGCGCTGGAAACTCTGCCGTGTGCCTGATCCCCCTGTCCTAAACTTCACCTAGTACTGTGCGCTGGAAACCCTGCCGTGTCCCTGCTCCCCCTGTCCTAAACTTCACCTAGTACTGTGCGCTGGAAACCCTGCCGTGTGCCTGCTCCCCCCGTCCTAAACTTCCCCTAGTACTGTGCGCTGGAAACCCTGCCGTGTGCCTGCTCCCCCTGTCCTAAACTTCCCCTAGTACTGTGCGCTGGAAACCCTGCCGTGTCCCTGCTCCCCCTGTCCTAAACTTCCCCTAGTACTGTGCGCTGGAAACCCTGCCGTGTGCCTGCTCCCCCTGTCCTAAACTTCCCCTAGTACTGTGCGCTGGAAACCCTGCCGTGTGCCTGCTCCCACTGTCCTAAACTTCCCCTAGTACTGTGCGCTGGAAACCCTGCCGTGTGCCTGCTCCCCCTGTCCTAAATTTCCCCTAGTACTGTGCGCTGGAAACCCTGCCGTGTCCCTGCTCCCCCTGTCCTAAACTTCCCCTAGTACTGTGCGCTGGAAACCCTGCCGTGTCCCTGATCCCCCTGTCCTAAACTTCACCTAGTACTGTGCGCTGGAAACCCTGCCGTGTCCCTGATCCCCCTGTCCTAAACTTCCCCTAGTACTGTGCGCTGGAAACCCTGCCGTGTCCCTGATCCCCCTGTCCTAAACTTCCCCTAGTACTGTGCGCTGGAAACCCTGCCGTGTCCCTGCTCCCCCTGTCCTAAACTTCCCCTAGTACTGTGCGCTGGAAACCCTGCCGTGTCCCTGCACCCCCTGTCCTAAACTTCACCTAGTACTGTGCGCTGGAAACCCTGCCGTGTGCCTGCTCCCCCTGTCCTAAACTTCACCTAGTACTGTGCGCTGGAAACCCTGCCGTGTCCCTGCTCCCCCTGTCCTAAACTTCCCCTAGTACTGTGCGCTGGAAACCCTGCCGTGTGCCTGCTCCCCCTGTCCTAAACTTCCCCTAGTACTGTGCGCTGGAAACCCTGCCGTGTGCCTGCTCCCCCTGTCCTAAACTTCCCCTAGTACTGTGCGCTGGAAACCCTGCCGTGTGCCTGCTCCCCCTGTCCTAAACTTCCCCTAGTACTGTGCGCTGGAAACCCTGCCGTGTGCCTGCTCCCCCTGTCCTAAACTTCCCCTAGTACTGTGCGCTGGAAACCCTGCCGTGTGCCTGCTCCCCCTGTCCTAAACTTCCCCTAGTACTGTGCGCTGGAAACCCTGCCGTGTCCCTGCTCCCCCTGTCCTAAACTTCCCCTAGTACTGTGCGCTGGAAACCCTGCCGTGTGCCTGCTCCCCCTGTCCTAAACTTCCCCTAGTACTGTGCGCTGGAAACCCTGCCGTGTCCCTGCTCCCCCTGTCCTAAACTTCCCCTAGTACTGTGCGCTGGAAACCCTGCCGTGTCCCTGATCCCCCTGTCCTAAACTTCCCCTAGTACTGTGCGCTGGAAACCCTGCCGTGTGCCTGCTCCCCCTGTCCTAAACTTCACCTAGCACTGTGCGCTGGAAACCCTGCCGTGTGCCTGCTCCCCCTGTCCTAAACTTCACCTAGTACTGTGCGCTGGAAACCCTGCCGTGTGCCTGCTCCCCCTGTCCTAAACTTCACCTAGTACTGTGCGCTGGAAACCCTGCCGTGTGCCTGCTCCCCCTGTCCTAAACTTCCCCCAGTACTGTGCGCTGGAAACCCTGCCGTGTGCCTGCTCCCCCTGTCCTAAACTTCCCCTAGTACTGTGCGCTGGAAAGCCTGCCGTGTCCCTGCTCCCCCTGTCCTAAACTTCCCCCAGTACTGTGCGCTGGAAACCCTGCCGTGTGCCTGCTCCCCCTGTCCTAAACTTCCCCTAGTACTGTGCGCTGGAAACCCTGCCGTGTGCCTACTCCCCCTGTCCTAAACTTCCTCTAGTACTGTGCGCTGGAAACCCTGCCGTGTGCCTGCTCCCCCTGTCCTAAACTTCCCCTAGTACTGTGCGCTGGAAACCCTGCCGTGTGCCTGCTCCCCCTGTCCTAAACTTCCCCTAGTACTGTGCGCTGGAAACCCTGCCGTGTGCCTGCTCCCCCTGTCCTAAACTTCCTCTAGTACTGTGCGCTGGAAACCCTGCCGTGTGCCTGCTCCCCCTGTCCTAAACTTCCCCTAGTACTGTGCGCTGGAAACCCTGCCGTGTGTCTGATCCCCCTGTCCTAAACTTCCCCTAGTACTGTGCGCTGGAAACCCTGCCGTGTGCCTGCTCCCCCTGTCCTAAACTTCCCGTAGTACTGTGCGCTGGAAACCCTGCCGTGTGCCTGATCCTGCTGTCCTAAACTTCCCCTAGTACTGTGCGCTGGAAACCCTGCCGTGTGTCTGCTCCCCCTGTCCTAAACTTCCCCTAGTACTGTGCGCTGGAAACCCTGCTGTGTGCCTGCTCCTCCTGTCCTAAACTTCCCCTAGTACTGTGCACTGGAAACCCTGCCGTGTGCCTGCTCCCCCTGTCCTAAACTTCCCCTAGTACTGTGCGCTGGAAACCCTGCCGTGTGCCTGCTCCCCGTGTCCTAAACTTCCCCTAGTACTGTGCGCGGGAAACCCTGCCGTGTGCCTGCTCCCCCTGTCCTAAACTTCCCCTAGTACTGTGCGCTGGAAACCCTGCCGTGTGTCTGCTCCCCCTGTCCTAAACTTCCCCTAGTACTGTGCGCTGGAAACCCTGCCGTGTCCCTGCTCCTCCTGTCCTAAACTTCCCCTAGTACTGTGCGCTGGAAACCCTGCCGTGTGCCTTCTCCCCCTGTCCTAAACTTCCCCTAGTACTGTGCGCTGGAAACCCTGCCGTGTGCCTGCTCCCCCTGTCCTAAACTTCCCCTAGTACTGTGCGCTGGAAACCCTGCCGTGTGCCTGCTCCCCCTGTCCTAAACTTCCCCTAGTACTGTGCGCTGGAAACCCTGCCGTGTGTCTGCTCCCCCTGTCCTAAACTTCCCCTAGTACTGTGCGCTGGAAACCCTGCCGTGTCCCTGCTCCCCCTGTCCTAAACTTCCCCTAGTACTGTGCGCTGGAAACCCTGCCGTGTCCCTGCTCCCCCTGTCCTAAACTTCCCCTAGTACTGTGCGCTGGAAACCCTGCCGTGTGCCTGCTCCCCCTGTCCTAAACTTCCCCTAGTACTGTGCGCTGGAAACCCTGCCGTGTGCCTGCTCCCCCTGTCCTAAACTTCCCCTAGTACTGTGCGCTGGAAACCCTGCCGTGTGCCTGCTCCCCCTGTCCTAAACTTCCCCTAGTACTGTGCACTGGAAACCCTGCCGTGTGCCTTCTCCCCCTGTCCTAAACTTCCCCTAGTACTGTGCGCTGGAAACCCTGCCGTGTGCCTGCTCCCCCTGTCCTAAACTTCCCCTAGTACTGTGCGCTGGAAACCCTGCCGTGTGCCTGCTCCCCCTGTCTTAAACTTCCCCTAGTACTGTGCACTGGAAACCCTGCCGTGTCCCTGCTCCCCCTGTCCTAAACTTCCCCTAGTACTGTGCGCTGGAAACCCTGCCGTGTGCCTGCTCCCCCTGTCCTAAACTTCCCCTAGTACTGTGCGCTGGAAACCCTGCCGTGTGCGTGCTCCCCCTGTCCTAAACTTCCCCTAGTACTGTGCGCTGGAAACCCTGCCGTGTCCCTGCTCCCCCTGTCCTAAACTTCCCCTAGTACTGTGCGCTGGAAACCCTGCCGTGTGCCTGCTCCCCCTGTCCTAAACTTCACCTAGTACTGTGCACTGGAAACCCTGCCGTGTGCCTGCTCCCCCTGTCCTAAACTTCCCCTAGTACTGTGCGCTGGAAACCCTGCCGTGTGCCTGATCCTCCTGTCCTAAACTTCCCCTAGTACTGTGCGCTGGAAACCCTGCCGTGTGCCTGATCCCCCTGTCCTAAACTTCCCCTAGTACTGTGCGCTGGAAACCCTGCCGTGTGCCTGCTCCCCCTGTCCTAAACTTCACCTAGTACTGTGTGCGGGAAACCCTGCCGTGTGCCTGCTCCCCCTGTCCTAAACTTCCTCTAGTACTGTGCGCTGGAAACCCTGCCGTGTGCCTGCTCCCCCTGTCCTAAACTTCCTCTAGTACTGTGCGCTGGAAACCCTGCCGTGTGCCTGCTCCCCCTGTCCTAAACTTCACCTAGTACTGTGCGCTGGAAACCCTGCCGTGTGCCTGCTCCTCCTGTCCTAAACTTCCCCTAGTACTGTGCGCGGGAAACCCTGCCGTGTCCCTGCTCCCCCTGTCCTAAACGTCCCCTAGTACTGTGCGCTGGAAACCCTGCCGTGTGCCTGCTCCCCCTGTCCTAAACTTCACCTAGTACTGTGCGCTGGAAACCCTGCCGTGTGCCTGCTCCCCCTGTCCTAAACTTCCCCTAGTACTGTGCGCTGGAAACCCTGCCGTGTGCCTGCTCCCCCTGTCCTAAACTTCCCCTAGTACTGTGCGCTGGAAACCCTGCCGTGTGCCTGCTCCCCCTGTCCTAAACTTCCCCTAGTACTGTGCGCTGGAAACCCTGCCGTGTGCCTGATCCTCCTGTCCTAAACTTCCCCTAGTACTGTGCGCTGGAAACCCTGCCGTGTGCCTGATCCTCCTGTCCTAAACTTCCCCTAGTACTGTGCGCTGGAAACCCTGCCGTGTGCCTGATCCTCCTGTCCTAAACTTCCCCTAGTACTGTGCGCTGGAAACCCTGCCGTGTGCCTGCTCCCCCTGTCCTAAACTTCCCCTAGTACTGTGCGCTGGAAACCCTGCTGTGTGCCTGCTCCCCCTGTCCTAAACTTCCCCTAGTACTGTGCGCTGGAAACCCTGCCGTGTGCCTGATCCCCCTGTCCTAAACTTCCCCTAGTACTGTGCGCTGGAAACCCTGCCGTGTGCCTGCTCCCTCTGTCCTAAACTTCCCCTAGTACTGTGCGCTGGAAACCCTGCCGTGTGCCTGCTCCCTCTGTCCTAAACTTCCCCTAGTACTGTGCGCTGGAAACCCTGCCGTGTGCCTGCTCCCCCTGTCCTAAACTTCCCCTAGTACTGTGCGCTGGAAACCCTGCCGTGTCCCTGCTCCCCCTGTCCTAAACTTCCCCTAGTACTGTGCGCTGGAAACCCTGCCGTGTGCCTGCTCCCCCTGTCCTAAACTTCCCCTCGTACTGTGCGCTGGAAACCCTGCTGTGTGCCTGCTCCCCCTGTCCTAAACTTCCCCTAGTATTGTGCGCTGGAAACCCTGCCGTGTGCCTGCTCCCCCTGTCCTAAACTTCCCCTAGTACTGTGCACGGGAAACCCTGCCGTGTGCCTGCTCCCCCTGTCCTAAACTTCCCCTAGTACTGTGCGCTGGAAACCCTGCCGTGTGCCTGCTCCCCCTGTCCTAAACTTCCCCTAGTACTGTGCGCTGGAAACCCTGCCGTGTGCCTGCTCCCTCTGTCCTAAACTTCCCCTAGTACTGTGCGCTGGAAACCCTGCCGTGTGCCTGCTCCCTCTGTCCTAAACTTCCCCTAGTACTGTGCGCTGGAAACCCTGCCGTGTGCCTGCTCCCCCTGTCCTAAACTTCCCCTAGTACTGTGCGCTGGAAACCCTGCCGTGTGCCTGCTCCCCCTGTCCTAAACTTCACCTAGTACTGTGCGCTGGAAACCCTGCCGTGTGCCTGCTCCCCCTGTCCTAAACTTCCCCTAGTACTGTGCGCTGGAAACCCTGCCGTGTCCCTGCTCCCCCTGTCCTAAACTTCACCTAGTACTGTGCGCTGGAAACCCTGCCGTGTCCCTGCTCCCCCTGTCCTAAACTTCCCCTAGTACTGTGCGCTGGAAACCCTGCCGTGTGCCTGCTCCCCCTGTCCTAAACTTCCCCTAGTACTGTGTGCTGGAAACCCTGCCGTGTGCCTGCTCCCCCTGTCCTAAACTTCACCTAGTACTGTGCGCTGGAAACCCTGCCGTGTGCCTGCTCCCCCTGTCCTAAACTTCCCCTAGTACTGTGCGCTGGAAACCCTGCCGTGTGCCTGCTCCCCCTGTCCTAAACTTCACCTAGTACTGTGCGCTGGAAACCCTGCCGTGTCCCTGCTCCCTCTGTCCTAAACTTCACCTAGTACTGTGCGCTGGAAACCCTGCCGTGTGCCTGCTCCCCCTGTCCTAAACTTCCCCTAGTACTGTGCGCTGGAAACCCTGCCGTGTCCCTGATCCCCCTGTCCTAAACTTCCCCTAGTACTGTGCGCTGGAAACCCTGCCGTGTGCCTGCTCCCCCTGTCCTAAACTTCCCCTAGTACTGTGCGCTGGAAACCCTGCCGTGTGTCTGCTCCCCCTGTCCTAAACTTCCCCTAGTACTGTGCGCTGGAAACCCTGCCGTGTGCCTTCTCCCCCTGTCCTAAACTTCCCCTAGTACTGTGCGCTGGAAACCCTGCCGTGTGCCTGCTCCCCCTGTCCTAAACTTCCCCTAGTACTGTGCGCTGGAAACCCTGCCGTGTGCCTGCTCCCCCTGTCCTAAACTTCCCCTAGTACTGTGCGCTGGAAACCCTGCCGTGTGCCTGCTCCCCCTGTCCTAAACTTCACCTAGTACTGTGCGCTGGAAACCCTGCCGTGTGCCTGCTCCCCCTGTCCTAAACTTCCCCTAGTACTGTGCGCTGGAAACCCTGCCGTGTGCCTGCTCCCCCTGTCCTAAACTTCACCTAGTACTGTGCGCTGGAAACCCTGCCGTGTGCCTGATCCTCCTGTCCTAAACTTCCCCTAGTACTGTGCGCTGGAAACCCTGCCGTGTCCCTGCTCCCCCTGTCCTAAACTTCCCCTAGTACTGTGCGCTGGAAACCCTGCCGTGTGCCTGATCCTCATGTCCTAAACTTCCCCTAGTACTGTGCGCTGGAAACCCTGCCGTGTGCCTGCTCCCCCTGTCCTAAACTTCCCCTAGTACTGTGCGCTGGAAACCCAGCTGTGTGCCTGCTCCCCCTGTCCTAAACTTCCCCTAGTACTGTGTGCTGGAAACCCTGCCGTGTGTCTGATCCCCCTGTCCTAAACTTCCCCTAGTACTGTGCGCTGGAAACCCTGCCGTGTGCCTGATCCCCCTGTCCTAAACTTCCCCTAGTACTGTGCGCTGGAAACCCTGCCGTGTGCCTGCTCCCTCTGTCCTAAACTTCCCCTAGTACTGTGCGCTGGAAACCCTGCCGTGTGCCTGCTCCCTCTGTCCTAAACTTCCCCTAGTACTGTGCGCTGGAAACCCTGCCGTGTGCCTGCTCCCCCTGTCCTAAACTTCCCCTAGTACTGTGCGCTGGAAACCCTGCCGTGTCCCTGCTCCCCCTGTCCTAAACTTCCCCTAGTACTGTGCACGGGAAACCCTGCCGTGTGCCTGCTCTCCCTGTCCTAAACTTCCCCTCGTACTGTGCGCTGGAAACCCTGCCGTGTGCCTGCTCCCCCTGTCCTAAACTTCCCCTAGTACTGTGCGCTGGAAACCCTGCCGTGTGCCTGCTCCCCCTGTCCTAAACTTCCCCTAGTACTGTGCGCTGGAAACCCTGCCGTGTGCCTGCTCCCCCTGTCCTAAACTTCCCCTAGTACTGTGCGCTGGAAACCCTGCCGTGTGCCTGCTCCCCCTGTCCTAAACTTCCCCTAGTACTGTGCGCGGGAAACCCTGCCGTGTCCCTGATCCCCCTGTCCTAAACTTCCCCTAGTACTGTGCGCTGGAAACCCTGCCGTGTGCCTGCTCCCCCTGTCCTAAACTTCCCCTAGTACTGTGCGCTGGAAACCCTGCCGTGTGCCTGCTCCCCCTGTCCTAAACTTCCCCTAGTACTGTGCGCGGGAAACCCTGCCGTGTCCCTGATCCCCCTGTCCTAAACTTCACCTAGTACTGTGCGCTGGAAACCCTGCCGTGTGCCTGCTCCCCCTGTCCTAAACTACCCCTAGTACTGTGCGCTGGAAACCCTGCCGTGTGCCTGCTCCCCCTGTCCTAAACTTCCCCTAGTACTGTGCGCTGGAAACCCTGCCGTGTGCCTGCTCCCCCTGTCCTAAACTTCCCCTAGTACTGTGCGCTGGAAACCCTGCCGTGTGTCTGCTCCCCCTGTCCTAAACTTCCCCTAGTACTGTGCGCTGGAAACCCTGCCGTGTGCCTGCTCCCCCTGTCCTAAACTTCCCCTAGTACTGTGCGCTGGAAACCCTGCCGTGTGTCTGCTCCCCCTGTCCTAAACTTCCCCTAGTACTGTGCGCTGGAAACCCTGCCGTGTGTCTGCTCCCCCTGTCCTAAACTTCCCCTAGTACTGTGCGCTGGAAACCCTGCCGTGTGCCTGCTCTCCCTGTCCTAAACTTCCCCTAGTACTGTGCGCTAGAAACCCTGCCGTGTGCCTGCTCCCCCTGTCCTAAACTTCCCCTAGTACTGTGCGCTGGAAACCCTGCCGTGTGCCTGCTCCCCCTGCCCTAAACTTCCCCTAGTACTGTGCGCTGGAAACCCTGCCGTGTGTCTGCTCCCCCTGTCCTAAACTTCCCCTAGTACTGTGCGCTGGAAACCCTGCCGTGTGCCTGATCCCCCTGTCCTAAACTTCCCCTAGTACTGTGCGCTGGAAACCCTGCCGTGTGTCTGCTCCCCCTGTCCTAAACTTCCCCTAGTACTGTGCGCTGGAAACCCTGCCGTGTGCCTGCTCCCCCTGTCCTAAACTTCCCCTAGTACTGTGCGCTGGAAACCCTGCCGTGTGCCTGCTCCCCCTGTCCTAAACTTCCCCTAGTACTGTGCGCTGGAAACCCTGCCGTGTGCCTGCTCCCCCTGTCCTAAACTTCCCCTAGTACTGTGCGCTGGAAACCCTGCCGTGTGCCTGCTCCCCCTGTCCTAAACTTCACCTAGTATTGTGCGCTGGAAACCCTGCCGTGTGCCTGATCCCCCTGTCCTAAACTTCAGCTAGTATTGTGCGCTGGAAACCCTGCCGTGTGTCTGATCCCCCTGTCCTAAACTTCACCTAGTATTGTGCGCTGGAAACCCTGCCGTGTGCCTGCTCCCCCTGTCCTAAACTTCCTCTAGTACTGTGCGCTGGAAACCCTGCCGTGTGCCTGATCCCCCTGTCCTAAACTTCCCCTAGTACTGTGCGCTGGAAACCCTGCCGTGTGCCTGCTCCCCCTGTCCTAAACTACCCCTAGTACTGTGCGCTGGAAACCCTGCCGTGTGCCTGCTCCCCCTGTCCTTAAACTTCCCCTAGTACTGTGCGCTGGAAACCCTGCCGTGTGCCTGCTCCCCCTGTCCTAAACTTCCCCTAGTACTGTGCGCTGGAAACCCTGCCGTGTGTCTGCTCCCCCTGTCCTAAACTTCCCCTAGTACTGTGCGCTGGAAACCCTGCCGTGTGCCTGCTCCCCCTGTCCTAAACTTCCCCTAGTACTGTGCGCTGGAAACCCTGCCGTGTGTCTGCTCCCCCTGTCCTAAACTTCCCCTAGTACTGTGCGCTGGAAACCCTGCCGTGTGTCTGCTCCCCCTGTCCTAAACTTCCCCTAGTACTGTGCGCTGGAAACCCTGCCGTGTGCCTGCTCTCCCTGTCCTAAACTTCCCCTAGTACTGTGCGCTAGAAACCCTGCCGTGTGCCTGCTCCCCCTGTCCTAAACTTCCCCTAGTACTGTGCGCTGGAAACCCTGCCGTGTGCCTGCTCCCCCTGCCCTAAACTTCCCCTAGTACTGTGCGCTGGAAACCCTGCCGTGTGTCTGCTCCCCCTGTCCTAAACTTCCCCTAGTACTGTGCGCTGGAAACCCTGCCGTGTGCCTGATCCCCCTGTCCTAAACTTCCCCTAGTACTGTGCGCTGGAAACCCTGCCGTGTGTCTGCTCCCCCTGTCCTAAACTTCCCCTAGTACTGTGCGCTGGAAACCCTGCCGTGTGCCTGCTCCCCCTGTCCTAAACTTCCCCTAGTACTGTGCGCTGGAAACCCTGCCGTGTGTCTGCTCCCCCTGTCCTAAACTTCCCCTAGTACTGTGCGCGGGAAACCCTGCCGTGTCCCTGATCCCCCTGTCCTAAACTTCCCCTAGTACTGTGCGCTGGAAACCCTGCCGTGTGCCTGCTCCCCCTGTCCTAAACTTCCCCTAGTACTGTGCGCTGGAAACCCTGCCGTGTGCCTGCTCCCCCTGTCCTAAACTTCCCCTAGTACTGTGCGCGGGAAACCCTGCCGTGTCCCTGATCCCCCTGTCCTAAACTTCACCTAGTACTGTGCGCTGGAAACCCTGCCGTGTCCCTGCTCCCCCTGTCCTAAACTACCCCTAGTACTGTGCGCTGGAAACCCTGCCGTGTGTCTGCTCCCCCTGTCCTAAACTTCACCTAGTACTGTGCGCGGGAAACCCTGCCGTGTCCCTGCTCCCCCTGTCCTAAACTTCCCCTAGTACTGTGCGCTGGAAACCCTGCCGTGTGCCTGCTCCCCCTGTCCTAAACTTCCCTTAGTACTGTGCACTGGAAACCCTGCCGTGTGTCTGCTCCCCCTGTCCTAAACTTCCCCTAGTACTGTGCGCTGGAAACCCTGCCGTGTCCCTGCTCCCCCTGTCCTAAACTTCCCCTAGTACTGTGCGCTGGAAACCCTGCCGTGTGCCTGCTCCCCCTGTCCTAAACTTCCCCTAGTACTGTGCGCTGGAAACCCTGCCGTGTGCCTGCTCCCCCTGTCCTAAACTTCCCCTAGTACTGTGCGCTGGAAACCCTGCCGTGTGCCTGCTCCCCCTGTCCTAAACTTCCCCTAGTACTGTGCGCTGGAAACCCTGCCGTGTGCCTGCTCCCCCTGTCCTAAACTTCAGCTAGTACTGTGCGCTGTAAACCCTGCCGTGTCCCTGATCCCCCTGTCCTAAACTTCAGCTAGTACTGTACACTGGAAACCCTGCCGTGTGCCTGCTCCTCCTGTCCTAAACTTCCCCTAGTACTGTGCGCTGGAAACCCTGCCATGTCCCTGCTCCCCCTGTCCTAAACTTCAGCTAGTACTGTGCGCTGGAAACCCTGCCGTGTGCCTGCTCCCCCTGTCCTAAACTTCCCCTAGTACTGTGCGCTGGAAACCCTGCCGTGTGCCTGCTCCCCCTGTCCTAAACTTCCCCTAGTACTGTGCGCTGGAAACCCTGCCGTGTGCCTGCTCCCCCTGTCCTAAACTTCACCTAGTATTGTGCGCTGGAAACCCTGCCGTGTGCCTGATCCCCCTGTCCTAAACTTCAGCTAGTATTGTGCGCTGGAAACCCTGCCGTGTGCCTGCTCCCCCTGTCCTAAACTTCCCCTAGTACTGTGCGCTGGAAACCCTGCCATGTCCCTGCTCCCCCTGTCCTAAACTTCAGCTAGTACTGTGCGCTGGAAACCCTGCCGTGTGCCTGCTCCCCCTGTCCTAAACTTCCCCTAGTACTGTGCGCTGGAAACCCTGCCGTGTGCCTGCTCCCCCTGTCCTAAACTTCACCTAGTATTGTGCGCTGGAAACCCTGCCGTGTGCCTGATCCCCCTGTCCTAAACTTCAGGTAGTATTGTGCGCTGGAAACCCTGCCGTGTGCCTGCTCCCCCTGTCCTAAACTTCCCCTAGTACTGTGCGCTGGAAACCCTGCCGTGTGCCTGCTCCCCCTGTCCTAAACTTCCTCTAGTACTGTGCGCTGGAAACCCTGCCGTGTGCCTGATCCCCCTGTCCTAAACTTCCCCTAGTACTGTGCGCTGGAAACCCTGCCGTGTGCCTGCTCCCCCTGTCCTAAACTACCCCTAGTACTGTGCGCTGGAAACCCTGCCGTGTCCCTGCTCCCCCTGTCCTAAACTTCCCCTAGTACTGTGCGCTGGAAACCCTGCCGTGTGCCTGCTCCCCCTGTCCTAAACTTCCCCTAGTACTGTGCACTGGAAACCCTGCCGTGTGTCTGCTCCCCCTGTCCTAAACTTCACCTAGTACTGTGCGCGGGAAACCCTGCCGTGTCCCTGCTCCCCCTGTCCTAAACTTCCCCTAGTACTGTGCGCTGGAAACCCTGCCGTGTGCCTGCTCCCCCTGTCCTAAACTTCCCTTAGTACTGTGCACTGGAAACCCTGCCGTGTGTCTGCTCCCCCTGTCCTAAACTTCCCCTAGTACTGTGCGCTGGAAACCCTGCCGTGTCCCTGCTCCCCCTGTCCTAAACTTCCCCTAGTACTGTGCGCTGGAAACCCTGCCGTGTGCCTGCTCCCCCTGTCCTAAACTTCCCCTAGTACTGTGCGCTGGAAACCCTGCCGTGTGCCTGCTCCCCCTGTCCTAAACTTCCCCTAGTACTGTGCGCTGGAAACCCTGCCGTGTGCCTGCTCCCCCTGTCCTAAACTTCCCCTAGTACTGTGCGCTGGAAACCCTGCCGTGTGCCTGATCCCCCTGTCCTAAACTTCCCCTAGTACTGTGCGCTGGAAACCCTGCCGTGTGTCTGCTCCCCCTGTCCTAAACTTCCCCTAGTACTGTGCGCTGGAAACCCTGCCGTGTGCCTGCTCCCCCTGTCCTAAACTTCCCCTAGTACTGTGCGCTGGAAACCCTGCCGTGTGCCTGCTCCCCCTGTCCTAAACTTCCCCTAGTACTGTGCGCTGGAAACCCTGCCGTGTGCCTGCTCCCCCTGTCCTAAACTTCCCCTAGTACTGTGCGCTGGAAACCCTGCCGTGTGCCTGCTCCCCCTGTCCTAAACTTCACCTAGTATTGTGCGCTGGAAACCCTGCCGTGTGCCTGATCCCCCTGTCCTAAACTTCAGCTAGTATTGTGCGCTGGAAACCCTGCCGTGTGCCTGCTCCCCCTGTCCTAAACTTCCCCTAGTACTGTGCGCTGGAAACCCTGCCGTGTGTCTGCTCCCCCTGTCCTAAACTTCCCCTAGTACTGTGCGCTGGAAACCCTGCCGTGTGCCTGCTCTCCCTGTCCTAAACTTCCCCTAGTACTGTGCGCTAGAAACCCTGCCGTGTGCCTGCTCCCCCTGTCCTAAACTTCCCCTAGTACTGTGCGCTGGAAACCCTGCCGTGTGCCTGCTCCCCCTGCCCTAAACTTCCCCTAGTACTGTGCGCTGGAAACCCTGCCGTGTGTCTGCTCCCCCTGTCCTAAACTTCCCCTAGTACTGTGCGCTGGAAACCCTGCCGTGTGCCTGATCCCCCTGTCCTAAACTTCCCCTAGTACTGTGCGCTGGAAACCCTGCCGTGTGTCTGCTCCCCCTGTCCTAAACTTCCCCTAGTACTGTGCGCTGGAAACCCTGCCGTGTGCCTGCTCCCCCTGTCCTAAACTTCCCCTAGTACTGTGCGCTGGAAACCCTGCCGTGTGCCTGCTCCCCCTGTCCTAAACTTCCCCTAGTACTGTGCGCTGGAAACCCTGCCGTGTGCCTGCTCCCCCTGTCCTAAACTTCCCCTAGTACTGTGCGCTGGAAACCCTGCCGTGTCCCTGCTCCCCCTGTCCTAAACTTCACCTAGTACTGTGCGCTGGAAACCCTGCCGTGTGCCTGCTCCCCCTGTCCTAAACTTCACCTAGTATTGTGCGCTGGAAACCCTGCCGTGTGCCTGATCCCCCTGTCCTAAACTTCAGGTAGTATTGTGCGCTGGAAACCCTGCCGTGTGTCTGATCCCCCTGTCCTAAACTTCACCTAGTATTGTGCGCTGGAAACCCTGCCGTGTGCCTGCTCCCCCTGTCCTAAACTTCCTCTAGTACTGTGCGCTGGAAACCCTGCCGTGTGCCTGATCCCCCTGTCCTAAACTTCCCCTAGTACTGTGCGCTGGAAACCCTGCCGTGTGCCTGCTCCCCCTGTCCTAAACTACCCCTAGTACTGTGCGCTGGAAACCCTGCCGTGTCCCTGCTCCCCCTGTCCTAAACTTCCCCTAGTACTGTGCGCTGGAAACCCTGCCGTGTGCCTGCTCCCCCTGTCCTAAACTTCCCCTAGTACTGTGCACTGGAAACCCTGCCGTGTGTCTGCTCCCCCTGTCCTAAACTTCACCTAGTACTGTGCGCGGGAAACCCTGCCGTGTCCCTGCTCCCCCTGTCCTAAACTTCCCCTAGTACTGTGCGCTGGAAACCCTGCCGTGTGCCTGCTCCACTTGTCCTAAACTTCCCTTAGTACTGTGCACTGGAAACCCTGCCGTGTGTCTGCTCCCCCTGTCCTAAACTTCCCCTAGTACTGTGCGCTGGAAACCCTGCCGTGTCCCTGCTCCCCCTGTCCTAAACTTCCCCTAGTACTGTGCGCTGGAAACCCTGCCGTGTGCCTGCTCCCCCTGTCCTAAACTTCCCCTAGTACTGTGCGCTGGAAACCCTGCCGTGTGCCTGCTCCCCCTGTCCTAAACTTCCCCTAGTACTGTGCGCTGGAAACCCTGCCGTGTGCCTGCTCCCCCTGTCCTAAACTTCCCCTAGTACTGTGCGCTGGAAACCCTGCCGTGTGCCTGCTCCCCCTGTCCTAAACTTCAGCTAGTACTGTGCGCTGTAAACCCTGCCGTGTCCCTGCTCCCCCTGTCCTAAACTTCAGCTAGTACTGTACACTGGAAACCCTGCCGTGTGCCTGCTCCTCCTGTCCTAAACTTCCCCTAGTACTGTGCGCTGGAAACCCTGCCATGTCCCTGCTCCCCCTGTCCTAAACTTCAGCTAGTACTGTGCGCTGGAAACCCTGCCGTGTGCCTGCTCCCCCTGTCCTAAACTTCCCCTAGTACTGTGCGCTGGAAACCCTGCCGTGTGCCTGCTCCCCCTGTCCTAAACTTCACCTAGTATTGTGCGCTGGAAACCCTGCCGTGTGCCTGATCCCCCTGTCCTAAACTTCAGCTAGTATTGTGCGCTGGAAACCCTGCCGTGTGCCTGCTCCCCCTGTCCTAAACTTCCCCTAGTACTGTGCGCTGGAAACCCTGCCGTGTGTCTGCTCCCCCTGTCCTAAACTTCCCCTAGTACTGTGCGCTGGAAACCCTGCCGTGTGCCTGCTCTCCCTGTCCTAAACTTCCCCTAGTACTGTGCGCTAGAAACCCTGCCGTGTGCCTGCTCCCCCTGTCCTAAACTTCCCCTAGTACTGTGCGCTGGAAACCCTGCCGTGTGCCTGCTCCCCCTGCCCTAAACTTCCCCTAGTACTGTGCGCTGGAAACCCTGCCGTGTGTCTGCTCCCCCTGTCCTAAACTTCCCCTAGTACTGTGCGCTGGAAACCCTGCCGTGTGCCTGATCCCCCTGTCCTAAACTTCCCCTAGTACTGTGCGCTGGAAACCCTGCCGTGTGTCTGCTCCCCCTGTCCTAAACTTCCCCTAGTACTGTGCGCTGGAAACCCTGCCGTGTGCCTGCTCCCCCTGTCCTAAACTTCCCCTAGTACTGTGCGCTGGAAACCCTGCCGTGTGCCTGCTCCCCCTGTCCTAAACTTCCCCTAGTACTGTGCGCTGGAAACCCTGCCGTGTCCCTGCTCCCCCTGTCCTAAACTTCACCTAGTACTGTGCGCTGGAAACCCTGCCGTGTGCCTGCTCCCCCTGTCCTAAACTTCACCTAGTATTGTGCGCTGGAAACCCTGCCGTGTGCCTGATCCCCCTGTCCTAAACTTCAGGTAGTATTGTGCGCTGGAAACCCTGCCGTGTGTCTGATCCCCCTGTCCTAAACTTCACCTAGTATTGTGCGCTGGAAACCCTGCCGTGTGCCTGCTCCCCCTGTCCTAAACTTCCTCTAGTACTGTGCGCTGGAAACCCTGCCGTGTGCCTGATCCCCCTGTCCTAAACTTCCCCTAGTACTGTGCGCTGGAAACCCTGCCGTGTGCCTGCTCCCCCTGTCCTAAACTACCCCTAGTACTGTGCGCTGGAAACCCTGCCGTGTCCCTGCTCCCCCTGTCCTAAACTTCCCCTAGTACTGTGCGCTGGAAACCCTGCCGTGTGCCTGCTCCCCCTGTCCTAAACTTCCCCTAGTACTGTGCACTGGAAACCCTGCCGTGTGTCTGCTCCCCCTGTCCTAAACTTCACCTAGTACTGTGCGCGGGAAACCCTGCCGTGTCCCTGCTCCCCCTGTCCTAAACTTCCCCTAGTACTGTGCGCTGGAAACCCTGCCGTGTGCCTGCTCCCCCTGTCCTAAACTTCCCTTAGTACTGTGCACTGGAAACCCTGCCGTGTGTCTGCTCCCCCTGTCCTAAACTTCCCCTAGTACTGTGCGCTGGAAACCCTGCCGTGTCCCTGCTCCCCCTGTCCTAAACTTCCCCTAGTACTGTGCGCTGGAAACCCTGCCGTGTGCCTGCTCCCCCTGTCCTAAACTTCCCCTAGTACTGTGCGCTGGAAACCCTGCCGTGTGCCTGCTCCCCCTGTCCTAAACTTCCCCTAGTACTGTGCGCTGGAAACCCTGCCGTGTGCCTGCTCCCCCTGTCCTAAACTTCCCCTAGTACTGTGCGCTGGAAACCCTGCCGTGTGCCTGCTCCCCCTGTCCTAAACTTCAGCTAGTACTGTGCGCTGTAAACCCTGCCGTGTCCCTGCTCCCCCTGTCCTAAACTTCAGCTAGTACTGTACACTGGAAACCCTGCCGTGTGCCTGCTCCTCCTGTCCTAAACTTCCCCTAGTACTGTGCGCTGGAAACCCTGCCATGTCCCTGCTCTCCCTGTCCTAAACTTCAGCTAGTACTGTGCGCTGGAAACCCTGCCGTGTGCCTGCTCCCCCTGTCCTAAACTTCCCCTAGTACTGTGCGCTGGAAACCCTGCCGTGTGCCTGCTTCCCCTGTCCTAAACTTCCCCTAGTACTGTGCACTGGAAACCCTGCCGTGTGCCTGCTCCCCCTGTCCTAAACTTCCCCTAGTACTGTGCGCTGGAAACCCTGCCGTGTGCCTGATCCCCCTGTCCTAAACTTCCCCTAGTACTGTGCGCTGGAAACCCTGCCGTGTGCCTGCTCCCCCTGTCCTAAACTTCCCCTAGTACTGTGCGCTGGAAACCCTGCCGTGTGCCTGCTCCTCCTGTCCTAAACTTCCCCTAGTACTGTGCGCTGGAAACCCTGCCGTGTGCCTGCTCCTCCTGTCCTAAACTTCCCCTAGTACTGTGCGCTGGAAACCCTGCCGTGTGCCTGATCCTCCTGTCCTAAACTTCCCTTAGTACTGTGCGCTGGAAACCCTGCCGTGTGCCTGCTCCCCCTGTCCTAAACTTCCCCTAGTACTGTGCGCTGGAAACCCTGCCGTGTGCCTGCTCCCCCTGTCCTAAACTTCACCTAGTACTGTGCGCTGGAAACCCTGCCGTGTGCCTGCTCCCCCTGTCCTAAACTTCCCCTAGTACTGTGCGCTGGAAACCCTGCCGTGTGCCTGCTCCCCCTGTCCTAAACTTCACCTAGTACTGTGCGCTGGAAACCCTGCCGTGTGCCTGATCCTCCTGTCCTAAACTTCCCCTAGTACTGTGCGCTGGAAACCCTGCCGTGTGTCTGCTCCCCCTGTCCTAAACTTCCCCTAGTAATGTGTGCGGGAAACCCTGCCGTGTGCCTGCTCCCCCTGTCCTAAACTTCCCCTAGTACTGTGCGCTGGAAACCCTGCCGTGTGCCTGCTCCCCCTGTCCTAAACTTCCCCTAGTACTGTGCGCTGGAAACCCTGCCGTGTCCCTGCTCCCCCTGTCCTAAACTTCCCCTAGTACTGTGCGCGGGAAACCCTGCCGTGTGCCTGCTCCCCCTGTCCTAAACTTCCCCTAGTACTGTGCGCTGGAAACCCTGCCGTGTGCCTGATCCCCCTGTCCTAAACTTCAGCTAGTACTGTGCGCTGGAAACCCTGCCGTGTGCCTGCTCCCCCTGTCCTAAACTTCCCCTAGTACTGTGCGCTGGAAACCCTGCCGTGTGCCTGCTCCTCCTGTCCTAAACTTCCCCTAGTACTGTGCGCTGGAAACCCTGCCGTGTGCCTGATCCTCCTGTCCTAAACTTCCCCTAGTACTGTGCGCTGGAAACCCTGCCGTGTGCCTGCTCCCCCTGTCCTAAACTTCCCCTAGTACTGTGCGCTGGAAACCCTGCCGTGTGCCTGCTCCCCCTGTCCTAAACTTCCCCTAGTACTGTGCGCTGGAAACCCTGCCGTGTGCCTGCTCCCCCTGTCCTAAACTTCCCCTAGTACTGTGCGCTGGAAACCCTGCCGTGTGCCTGATCCCCCTGTCCTAAACTTCCCCTAGTACTGTGCGCTGGAAACCCTGCCGTGTGCCTGCTCCCCCTGTCCTAAACTTCCCCTAGTACTGTGCGCTGGAAACCCTGCCGTGTGCCTGCTCCCCCTGTCCTAAACTTCCCCTCGTACTGTGCGCTGGAAACCCTGCCGTGTGCCTGATCCTCCTGTCCTAAACTTCCCCTAGTACTGTGCGCTGGAAACCCTGCCGTGTGCCTGATCCTCCTGTCCTAAACTTCCCCTAGTACTGTGCGCTGGAAACCCTGCCGTGTGTCTGCTCCCCCTGTCCTAAACTTCCCCTAGTACTGTGCGCTGGAAACCCTGCCGTGTGTCTGCTCCCCCTGTCCTAAACTTCACCTAGTATTGTGCGCTGGAAACCCTGCCGTGTGCCTGCTCCCCCTGTCCTAAACTTCCCCTAGTACTGTGCGCGGGAAACCCTGCCGTGTGCCTGATCCTCCTGTCCTAAACTTCCCCTAGTGCTGTGCGCTGGAAACCCTGCCGTGTGCCTGCTCCCCCTGTCCTAAACTTCCCCTAGTACTGTGCGCTGGAAACCCTGCCGTGTGCCTGCTCCCCCTGTCCTAAACTTCCCCTAGTACTGTGCGCTGGAGACCCTGCCGTGTGCCTGCTCCCCCTGTCCTAAACTTCACCTAGTACTGTGCGCGGGAAACCCTGCCGTGTGTCTGCTCCCCCTGTCCTAAACTTCCCCTAGTACTGTGCGCTGGAAACCCTGCCGTGTGCCTGCTCCCCCTGTCCTAAACTTCACCTAGTACTGTGCGCGGGAAACCCTGCCGTGTGCCTGCTCCCCCTGTCCTAAACTTCCCCTAGTACTGTGCGCGGGAAACCCTGCCGTGTGCCTGCTCCCCCTGTCCTAAACTTCACCTAGTACTGTGCGCGGGAAACCCTGCCGTGTGTCTGCTCCCCCTGTCCTAAACTTCCCCTAGTACTGTGCGCTGGAAACCCTGCCGTGTGCCTGCTCCCCCTGTCCTAAACTTCACCTAGTACTGTGCGCGGGAAACCCTGCCGTGTGCCTGCTCCCCCTGTCCTAAACTTCCCCTAGTACTGTGCGCTGGAAACCCTGCCGTGTCCCTGCTCCCCCTGTCCTAAACTTCCCCTAGTACTGTGCGCTGGAAACCCTGCCGTGTGCCTGCTCCCCCTGTCCTAAACTTCCCCTAGTACTGTGTACTGGAAACGCTGCCGTGTCCCTGCTCCCCCTGTCCTAAACTTCCCCTAGTACTGTGCGCTGGAAACCCTGCCGTGTCCCTGCTCCCCCTGTCCTAAACTTCCCCTAGTACTGTGCGCTGGAAACCCTGCCGTGTGCCTGCTCCCCCTGTCCTAAACTTCCCCTAGTACTGTGCGCTGGAAACCCTGCCGTGTGTCTGCTCTCCCTGTCCTAAACTTCCCCTAGTACTGTGCGCGGGAAACCCTGCCGTGTGTCTGCTCCCCCTGTCCTAAACTTCCCCTAGTACTGTGCGCTGGAAACCCTGCCGTGTGTCTGCTCTCCCTGTCCTAAACTTCCCCTAGTACTGTGCGATGGAAACCCTGCCGTGTGTCTGCTCTCCCTGTCCTAAACTTCCCCTCGTACAGTGCGCTGGAAACCCTGCCGTGTGCCTGCTCCCCCTGTCCTAAACTTCCCCTAGTACTGTGCGCTGGAAACCCTGCCGTGTGCCTGCTCCCCCTGTCCTAAACTTCCCCTAGTACTGTGCGCTGGAAACCCTGCCGTGTGCCTGCTCCCCCTGTCCTAAACTTCCCCTAGTACTGTGCGCTGGAAACCCTGCCGTGTCCCTGCTCCCCCTGTCCTGAACTTCCCCTAGTACTGTGCGCTGGAAACCCTGCCGTGTGCCTGCTCCCCCTGTCCTAAACTTCCCCTAGTACTGTGCGCTGGAAACCCTGCCGTGTGCCTGCTCCCCCTGTCCTAAACTTCCCCTAGTACTGTGCGCTGGAAACCCTGCCGTGTGCCTGCTCCCCCTGTCCTAAACTTCCCCTAGTACTGTGCGCTGGAAACCCTGTCGTGTGCCTGCTCCCCCTGTCCTAAACTTCCCCTAGTACTGTGCATGGGAAACCCTGCCGTGTCCCTGCTCCCCCTGTCCTAAACTTCCCCTAGTACTGTGCACGGGAAACCCTGCCGTGTGCCTGATCCCCCTGTCCTAAACTTCACCTAGTACTGTGCGCTGGAAACCCTGCGGTGTCCCTGCTCCCCCTGTCCTAAACTTCCCCTAGTACTGTGCGCTGGAAACCCTGCCGTGTGCCTGATCCCCCTGTCCTAAACTTCCCCTAGTACTGTGCGCTGGAAACCCTGCCGTGTGCCTGCTCCCCCTGTCCTTAACTTCCCCTAGTACTGTGCGCTGGAAACCCTGCCGTGTGCCTGCTCCCCCTGTCCTAAACTTCCCCTAGTACTGTGCGCTGGAAACCCTGCCGTGTGCCTGCTCCCCCTGTCCTAAACTTCCCCTAGTACTGTGCGCTGGAAACCCTGCCGTGTGCCTGCTCCCCCTGTCCTAAACTTCCCCTAGTACTGTGCGCTGGAAACCCTGTCGTGTGCCTGCTCCCCCTGTCCTAAACTTCCCCTAGTACTGTGCGCTGGAAACCCTGTCGTGTGCCTGCTCCCCCTGTCCTAAACTTCCCCTAGTACTGTGCGCTGGAAACCCTGCCGTGTGCCTGCTCCCTCTGTCCTAAACTTCCCCTAGTACTGTGCGCTGGAAACCCTGTCGTGTGCCTGCTCCCCCTGTCCTAAACTTCCCCTAGTACTGTGCGCTGGAAACCCTGTCGTGTGCCTGCTCCCCCTGTCCTAAACTTCCCCTAGTACTGTGCATGGGAAACCCTGCCGTGTCCCTGCTCCCCCTGTCCTAAACTTCCCCTAGTACTGTGCACGGGAAACCCTGTCGTGTGCCTGATCCCCCTGTCCTAAACTTCCCCTAGTACTGTGCACGGGAAACCCTGTCGTGTGCCGGCTCCCCCTGTCCTAAACTTCCCCTAGTACTGTGCGCTGGAAACCCTGTCGTGTGCCTGCTCCCCCTGTCCTAAACTTCCCCTAGTTCTGTGCATGGGAAACCCTGCCGTGTCCCTGCTCCCCCTGTCCTAAACTTCCCCTAGTACTGTGCGCTGGAAACCCTGCCGTGTGCCTGCTCCCCCTGTCCTAAACTTCCCCTAGTACTGTGCACGGGAAACCCTGCCGTGTGCCTGCTCCCCCCCGTCCTAAACTTCACCTAGTACTGTGCGCTGGAAACCCTGCCGTGTCCCTGCTCCCCCTGTCCTAAACTTCCCCTAGTACTGTGCGCTGGAAACCCTGCCGTGTGTCTGCTCCCCCTGTCGTAAACTTCCCCTAGTACTGTGCGCTGGAAACCCTGCCGTGTCCCTGCTCCCCCTGTCCTAAACTTCCCCTAGTACTGTGCGCTGGAAACCCTGCCGTGTCCCTGCTCCCCCTGTCCTAATCTTCCCCTAGTACTGTGCGCTGGAAACCCTGCCGTGTGCCTGCTCCCCCTGTCCTAAACTTCACCTAGTACTGTGCGCTGGAAACCCTGCTGTGTCCCTGCTCCCCCTGTCCTAAACTTCCCCTAGTACTGTGCGCTGGAAACCCTGCCGTGTGTCTGCTCCCCCTGTCCTAAACTTCCCCTAGTACTGTGCGCTGGAAACCCTGCCGTGTGTCTGATCCCCCTGTCCTAAACTTCCCCTAGTACTGTGCGCTGGAAACCCTGTCGTGTGCTTGCTCCCCCCCGTCCTAAACTTCACCTAGTACTGTGCGCTGGAAACCCTGCCGTGTCCCTGCTCCCCCTGTCCTAAACTTCCCCTAGTACTGTGCGCGGGAAACCCTGCCGTGTGTCTGCTCCCCCTGTCCTAAACTTCCCCTAGTACTGTGCACGGGAAACCCTGCCGTGTGCCTGATCCCCCTGTCCTAAACTTCCCTTAGTACTGTGTGCTAGAAACCCTGCCGTGTGCCTGCTCCCCCTGTCCTAAACTTCCCCTAGTACTGTGCGCTGGAAACCCTGCCGTGTGCCTGATCCCCCTGTCCTAAACTTCACCTAGTACTGTGCACTGGAAACCCTGCCGTGTGTCTGCTCCCCCTGTCCTAAACTTCCCCTAGTACTGTGCGCTGGAAACCCTGCCGTGTGCCTGCTCCCCCTGTCCTAAACTTCCCCTAGTACTGTGCGCTGGAAACCCTGTCGTGTGCCTGATCCCCCTGTCCTAAACTTCCCCTAGTACTGTGCGCTGGAAACCCTGCCGTGTCCCTGCTCCCCCTGTCCTAAACTTCACCTAGTACTGTGCGCTGGAAACCCTGCCATGTGCCTGATCCCCCTGTCCTAAACTTCCCCTAGTACTGTGCCCTGGAAACCCTGCCGTGTCCCTGCTCCCCCTGTCCTAAACTTCACCTAGTACTGTGCGCTGGAAACCCTGCCGTGTGCCTGATCCCCCTGTCCTAAACTTCCCCTAGTACTGTGCGCTGGAAACCCTGCCGTGTGCCTGCTCCCCCTGTCCTAAACTTCACCTAGTACTGTGCGCTGGAAACCCTGCCGTGTGCCTGATCCCCCTGTCCTAATCTTCCCCTAGTACTGTGCGCTGGAAACCCTGCCGTGTCCCTGCTCCCCCTGTCCTAAACTTCACCTAGTACTGTGCGCTGGAAACCCTGCCATGTGCCTGATCCCCCTGTCCTAAACTTCCCCTAGTACTGTGCCCTGGAAACCCTGCCGTGTCCCTGCTCCCCCTGTCCTAAACTTCACCTAGTACTGTGCGCTGGAAACCCTGCCGTGTGCCTGATCCCCCTGTCCTAAACTTCCCCTAGTACTGTGCGCTGGAAACCCTGCCGTGTGCCTGCTCCCCCTGTCCTAAACTTCACCTAGTACTGTGCGCTGGAAACCCTGCCGTGTGCCTGCTCCCCCTGTCCTAAACTTCACCTAGTACTGTGCGCTGGAAACCCTGCCGTGTCCCTGCTCCCCCTGTCCTAAACTTTCCCTAGTACTGTGCGCGGGAAACCCTGCCGTGTGCCTGATCCCCCTGTCCTAAACTTCCCCTAGTACTGTGCGCTGGAAACCCTGCCGTGTGCCGGATCCTCCTGTCCTAAACTTCACCTAGTACTGTGCGCTGGAAACCCTGCCGTGTCCCTGCTCCCCCTGTCCTAAACTTCCCCTAGTACTGTGCGCTGGAAACCCTGCCGTGTCCCTGCTCCCCCTGTCCTAAACTTCCCCTAGTACTGTGCGCTGGAAACCCTGCCGTGTCCCTGCTCCCCCTGTCCTAAACTTCCCCTAGTACTGTGCGCTGGAAACCCTGCTGTGTGCCTGATCCTCCTGTCCTAAACTTCCCCTACTACTGTGCGCTGGAAACCCTGCCGTGTGTCTGCTCCCCCTGTCCTAAACTTCCCCTAGTACTGTGCGCTGGAAACCCTGCCGTGTGCCTGCTCCCTCTGTCCTAAACTTCCCCTAGTACTGTGCGCTGGAAACCCTGCCGTGTGCCTGCTCCCCCTGTCCTAAACTTCACCTAGTACTGTGCGCTGGAAACCCTGCCGTGTGCCTGCTCCCCCTGTCCTAAACTTCACCTAGTACTGTGCGCTGGAAACCCTGCCATGTGCCTGCTCCCTCTGTCCTAAACTTCCCCTAGTACTGTGCGCTGGAAACCCTGCCGTGTGCCTGCTCCCCCTGTCCTAAACTTCCCCTAGTACTGTGCGCTGGAAACCCTGCCGTGTGCCTGCTCCCCCTGTCCTAAACTTCCCCTAGTACTGTGCGCTGGAAACCCTGCTGTGTGCCTGCTCCCCCTGTCCTAAACTTACCCTAGTACTGTGCGCTGGAAACCCTGCCGTGTGCCTGCTCCCCCTGTCCTAAACTTCCCCTAGTACTGTGCGCTGGAAACCCTGCCGTGTGCCTGCTCCCCCTGTCCTAAACTTCCCCTAGTACTGTGCGCTGGAAACCCTGCCGTGTGCCTGCTCCCCCTGTCCTAAACTTCCCCTAGTACTGTGCGCTGGAAACCCTGCCGTGTGCCTGCTCCCCCTGTCCTAAACTACCCCTAGTACTGTGCGCTGGAAACCCTGCCGTGTGCCTGCTCCCCCTGTCCTAAACTACCCCTAGTACTGTGCGCTGGAAACCCTGCCATGTGCCTGCTCCCTCTGTCCTAAACTTCCCCTAGTACTGTGCGCTGGAAACCCTGCCGTGTGCCTGCTCCCCCTGTCCTAAACTTCCCCTAGTACTGTGCGCTGGAAACCCTGCCGTGTGCCTGCTCCCCCTGTCCTAAACTTCCCCTAGTACTGTGCGCTGGAAACCCTGCTGTGTGCCTGCTCCCCCTGTCCTAAACTTACCCTAGTACTGTGCGCTGGAAACCCTGCCGTGTGCCTGCTCCCCCTGTCCTAAACTTCCCCTAGTACTGTGCGCTGGAAACCCTGCCGTGTGCCTGCTCCCCCTGTCCTAAACTTCCCCTAGTACTGTGCGCTGGAAACCCTGCCGTGTGCCTGCTCCCCCTGTCCTAAACTTCACCTAGTACTGTGCGCTGGAAACCCTGCCGTGTGCCTGATCCTCCTGTCCTAAACTTCCCCTAGTACTGTGCGCTGGAAACCCTGCCGTGTGCCTGCTCCCCCTGTCCTAAACTTCCCCTAGTACTGTGCGCTGGAAACCCTGCCGTGTGCCTGCTCCTCCTGTCCTAAACTTCCCCTAGTACTGTGCGCTGGAAACCCTGCCGTGTGCCTGCTCCCCCTGTCCTAAACTTCCCCTAGTACTGTGCGCTGGAAACCCTGCCGTGTGCCTGCTCCCCCTGTCCTAAACTTCACCAGTCCTTCAACACAATATTTCAACCAAATATCTGCAATGAGAGTGTAATATTACGGTCATTCTACATTGTGTTTTTCCGCTGTCGGTATTGGCAAACAAAATATACAAGTAATAGTGCCTGCCTTTTATTCTGAGAATCTGGCTTTATTTAGTGGAACCACCGATTCATGTCTCTTATCAGCCATTTCGTGGCATGAATGGCCCACACTGATCGCGAACGCACTTCCGACAAGAGCCGATGGCATCAGCCTCGCATGCGCGATCGGTGTGTTTCATTGCGTTAGACTCTGGCCATTCGCGTATGGGCTGTCAGCGCGGGCCTTTCGCGAATGGCCGACAGTTGTCCCGGTTTTTCACTATGAAAAAATGGTGACCTTATTTTACATGTACCGCTGCATATTTATTTACCTACCCAGAGTACTGCTGAGTATTTATTTATACTCTTCCAATTTCAGTTTAATTATTTCTATCACATAAAGATTTCCACGTTTAGACAGAGAGAGCGCGGTTGAAACACTGTGTAACGCTTGTTACATTGTGAAACATTTTGGAGATGGCCACTTTGGGGGGCAGACCATGGGTGGTCGGCAGCTGTGGAGAGGCCAGTGGTACATCTGTGCTCACAAGTACATGCTTTGAAGTGTTGGATATGATTAATAATACTCAAGTGTCGCCAAGTGCGCTTTGCAGTGAATTTCCTATTTCTGTGCCGTACAAAAGGTTTTTGTGCAGTGTGATTGTTGCTATGTTGGAGTGGATTGGGGTCTAAACTGCTGTGTAGAAGAAACGAGCATTCCAGTGACTTTTTATTATTTACCAAAGTGCCGTACACCGCCTGTCCCCAGATACATTGTTTCCTTAGGAAATGCAATTATTTTTTTTTTATTTGTGAGAAACTAGCTTTTGTACCAGGCTTCGCCCGGGGAATGTATCTCGCTCCCCCCTCACACCCCCCCCCACCCCCCGCAGGTACATCTTCCCCCGCTGCCGCTTCATCCCCCCCCCGCTGACGGCACACCCCTCCCCCCCCCCGTTGATACATCTCCCACCGCTGCCGGCACATCTCCCTGTCTCCCCCCTCGCTGCCGACACATCGCCCCGTCCCCCCTCCCTCCCCCTGCTACTGGCACATCTCCCCGCGCTGCTTTAGGCTGCGGCCACGCTGCCGCTCAGCTCGCTCATGCTTGAGAGCGGTGACGTCACCAGCTCTCCAAGCATGAGCGATCGGCTGTCCTGCAACTTTTTAGCAGGAGCGGGGGCGTGTCATTGGCTGGATAGGGGCTGTCTCTGTGTCTGTGTTTGTGTGTCTGGGTGTGCGTGTCTGGGTGTGTGTGTCTCTGTGTGTCCCTTTGTGTGTGTTTGTGTGTGTGTGTGTCTCTCTGTGTCTCCATTTAACCTCTACAACTTTCCCTCCCCTCTCACCCCCCCATTGCCCTCTCTCTCCGCCCATTGCTCTCTCCCACCCACCTTCCCCCTCTCTCTCCCACCCACATTATCCCTCTCTCTCCTACCCACCTTCCTCCTCTCTCTCCCTTCCCCTCTCTCCCTTCCCCTCTCTCTCCCTTCCCCTCTCTCTCCCTTCCCCTCTCTCTCCCTTCCCCTCTCTCTCCCTTCCCCTCTCTCTCCCTTCCCCTCTCTCTCCCTTCCCCTCTCTCTCCCTTCCCCTCACTCCCCCTTCCCCTCTCTCCCCCTTCCCCTCTCTCCCTTACTAACTCTCTCTCTCCCTTACTCACTCTCCCTTACTCACTCTCTCTCTCTCTTTCTCTCTCTCCTTCATTCCTTCTCTCCTTTCTCCCCCATCCCACTCCGTGTCCCCCACTCACTCAGTTCACCCCTCACTCCATTTCCCCCAGTACTCAGTTTTCTACCCCCCCACCCACTCCATTTTCTCCCCCCCACTCACTCTGTTTTCTCCCCCCAATCACTCTGTTTTCTCCCCCCCCCACTCACTCTGTTTTCTCCCCCCCACTCACTCCGTTTTCTCCCCCCCACTCACTCCGTTTTCTCCCCCCACTCACTCCGTTTTCTCCCCCCCCCACTCACTCCGTTTCCCCCCCCACTCACTCCGTTTTCTCCCCCCACTCACTCCGTTTTCTCCCCCCCTCACTCCGTTTTCTCCCCCCCACTCACTCAGTTTTCTCCGACCCCACTCACTTACTCAGTTTTCTCCGACCCCACTCACTCAGTTTTCTCCGACTCCACTCACTCACTCAGTTTTCTTCCCCCATCACTTACTCCGTTTTCTTCCCCCTCCTCACTCTGTTTTCTTCCCCCCCTCCTCCCCCACACTCAGCAGTGACAGCACAGAAGCAGGCAAGAACACGCCCCCTCCCTTAGTAGCCACGCCCCCCGCCCCTCTGTTCCTGCACTAAGAGATTTGCTGGACATTAGAATGTCCATAACTTGGGGGGGTGAGTGACATTGGAAGCTCAAAATAATTGCGTTGACCTACAAATCCGCAGCAGAACGTACAGTGAAAGTTTAGTGGTTCTACGTGGTAGCGTTTGTGAGACATCGATGCTTCTGACATACAAACGAACGGAACACTTAGAATTGTAGTATAGATATTCTAAGAGATGTTTCCTGGGTTCGAGCACTTTGATTTGTAACTCTGTCATGATCGCATCAGCTTTGGAATTTTGCTCCATCCTGTCTGTTATCAGATACGTGCCGCTGACCAATCTGAAATCCGTGTGTGTTTATATTCATAAACAAAAAAAAGGGGGGAGAGAAAGCACCCCATATATACAAAACAATTAGCTCAGAATTGGCAAGTGCACGTGTCATAAATAGTATAAAAAAGATACATCACCAAAATCAAATGACAAGGGAACGTAGCACAACAAGAAGATGGGAAAATGGGTATTTAATCCATATCCAAACGTATCCGACGTTTCGGTGCATCCCCCTGATGAAGGGGCCCTGAGATGATGCAGAAATGTTGGATACATTTGGATATGGATTAAATACCCTTTTTTCCCATCTTCCTGTAGTATTTATTGCGTCTCCTTCCCTGGTCATTTGATTTTGGTGAAGTTTTTTTTTTTTTTTTTTTTTTTTTACACACATACATACCAGGACTTCTGCAAAATTGCAGAAAGTAATAAACTTTCTGCAATTTTGCATATAGTCCTGGTATGCCTGTTGTTTGCCACTAAAATAAATGTTGTGTGTGTGTGTATATATATATATATATATATATATATATATATATATATATATATATATATATATATATATATATATATATATATATGTATGTATGTATGTATGTATGTATGTATGTATGTATGTATGTATGTATGTATGTATGTATGTATGTATGTATGTATGTATGTATGTATGTATATATATATATATATATATATATATATATATATATATATATATATATATATATATATATATATATATATATGTATGTATGTATATATATATATATATATATATATGTGTATATGCAGTGTTCGACAAACCTATACATTTGCTAACCCCGGGCGAGAGGATGTAACCCCCGGGCGAGTAAATATTGGCCCAAGCAGCACACGTTTGGTACTAGGTGGCGAGTAGATTTTTTTGTGTGGCGAGTAGATTTTTTGGTGATTTGTCAACCACTGTGTATATGTATATGTATATGTATATGTATATGTATATATATATATATATATATATATATACAGAAAAAGAAACACAGAAAAAGAAACCTCTAAAAAGCACTCAGACAAATAATGCAAAATAATAATAGTAATTTATTCAATCAAAATAAGATGGAAAACAAAAAAACAGCTGACTGAAACCCTGCCTGACTCAACAAAATAAATTTACATAGGACAATGAAAAAAATAAATAACCCCAAGAAAACTAAACTACCATTAAAAAACAAAACATATTATGAACAAAACCTCAAAGAATGAAACCGCTATGGGGACAAAGTACCCATAGTGATCCACAACCGTCCGGTCGTATAAAGGAGATAATGAACAAAAAACCAATAGAAGAAAATAAATAATAAACCTCTAAAGGAAATAAATAAACAGAAAGTGGTTGAATGTACCAGGCATACTATGCTAGTGTACGGGGCACTGTATTAGGAAGACCTATGGGCATGAAGCTAGAAATATAGTACATGACAGCAAAAAATGAAAGGTACTTCAGTGACCCAAACACAAAAAAATCAATGGTGAAATATACAGGAGAGAGACCCATATAATAGAAAACAGTATAATAGCTGCAAGATGGTAATGGTATATGAAAATACTCAACTCCTGTATGGCTGTGATGACAAGGAAGTCCTGGATAAACGTAACCACGATCACAAAATAATAGTTACATCAAAGGGTATTCACAGCAAATGAAATGTCCAAATAAAGAGCCAGCAGGCAGGGCCAGCAGCATGAAGGTACCACCAACGCGTTTCGCCTGCTAAGGCTTCTTCTAGAATTTGCCGAGAAAAAGCGCCCGATCCATGCGTAAAATCTGCTACCGGTGCATCACAGTCAGATGTCCCTCCGGAAATTCAGGTATACAGTTTGTTGTTCCAGCACTAGATGCTGTGTGTGGCTCATATGTATATGTGTAGCCATGCTATAAAATGGTCTGCAGTTGTCTCTCCTGCTGGCAGTAAACCTGGTAAGTTACAGGGATGCCAGCAGTAATCATGGAGGTTTGCCCTCACAACCTGGTGAGGTGCCCTATGTATGGATAGGAGTGGCTACATGCTCGGAGTCCACAGTTAATGACATCAGAGATGTGCCTGTTTCCTGAGGTATATAAGGCACAGCACTGCCGAAAGTTAGCGCGTTGAAGGAAGGAATAAGTCTGCGTTGAGACTTGGGAATGAAGGGCCCACTAGTGCAGTAACTAGTGGCCCGTTTCCACATCAAGTAGTATCAAGCCTGATAAGGCCACACTGTGTCCAGGGACCTGGCACAGGGGTGATCTCCCTGCGGGGAGAGGGGATCCCACTCCATTGGGAGGGCGTACCTTTTCAAGGGACAGCACGGCGAGATGTGCGGCTGAGCAAATCGCTGCGAGGGGCAGTCTGTCCATACCATCGTCAATAAAGATGCCCTGTTCAAAGAAAACCCCACAGTGTGAGTGTGAAGTTACTCGTCAGTGGGAGGGACCACCAAGAAGGAGTTCCTCATCAAGACCATCTCCCTGCGGACGCAGAGACCCTGATGAGGTGGAGGCGTGCTGCACATGATATAGGTAGGACTCGCACACACTACCTCAGCTGCCTGTCTGGGTTGACAATCCCCAAACACCATCATGCGGGAGACTCAGGAGTACTGTTGCCAACAGTTGCACCACCAGACACGACCATGTAATGGCGGCTGGTTAGACCACACGGGCCAATATGAGATTGGGTGGGTCAGACAAGAGGGAATACCCGTTAGATAGATATATATATCTATATCTATATCCGTCAATCGGAAGAAACGAGTACACGTAGGGCACGTGGTTTCAAGGAGCTCGTTTGGTGGAATAGCTCGTGCGTCTGCTGCCAGGAGAGGGAGGACGTTCCCTGAGCCACACACAGCATCTAGTGCTGGAACAACAGACTGTATACCTGAATTTCCGGAGGGACATCTGACTGTGATGCACCGGTAGCAGTGAGGTCTGATGTACTGAAGTAAACATTCGGCGAGCAGCTACTTGTTGGCGCATGGGTTTACCCATACAATGCTTAATTTGCATTGACAAATTGTGAGTGTGCATTTGTCTTGTGATTTTTTATTAAAATTTTGTTACCAGATTTTACACATGGATCGGGCGCTTTTTCCTCTTGTTTCTCCAATAGAATTTGCTGGGAGGTTGCTGACCCCTAAGAAGAAGAAGCAGCCCGGACGTTGTAATCTCCATGCAAAATAATCAACTTTTTTTGTGGAAAACACATTTATACATATTTTTTTAGTTAATATTTTACACGTTTTTTTTTATTTTTTATTTTTTAACATTTTCATTTTTTGGTTAATACATTTCACCTAATCATATTTTATTTTGTTAATCATATTTTTCAGTGTTTTTTGCAATAATAGTTCATCGTTCATCATTTTTTATTCAATATATTTTTTTAACACACAACAATTATACATATACAATTTTTACATTTTTTATATTTTACACACACTCACCATCAACACTTATGACCACCATCTGAGTTCCTATACAGGCATACCCCGGTTTAAGGACACTCACTTTAAGTACACTCGCGAGTAAATACATATCGCTCAATAGGAAAACGGCAGCTCACACATGCGCCTGTCAGCACGTCCTGAACAGCAATACTGGCTCCCTACCTGTACCGAAGCAGTGCGCAAGCGGGGAGACTATAGAGCCTGTTACAAATGCGTTATTTACATTAGTTATGCACGTATGTGACGATTGCAGTACAGTACATGCATCGATAAGTGGGGGAAAAATGTAGTGCTTCACTTTAAGTACGTTTTCACTTTACATATGTAGCGGTCATGTAAAATGGCTACAGTCATCTCTCCTGCTGACAGTAAGGCCTGGTAAGTTGTGGGCATGCCAGCAGTAATTATGGAGGTTTGCCCTCACACCCTGGTGGGGTGCCCTGTGTATGGATGGGAGTGGTCACATGCTCTGACTCCATGGTTAGTGATGTCAGAGGTGTGTCAGTTTCCAGAGTGTACATAAGGCACAGCACTGTGTCTAAAAGTTAGTTCTGCGTAGTTCTATCTGAGTCCTGAGTCTGCCAGAGTTCTGAGATGGTTATGTTATAGTAACTGAAGAGAAGACTGTGTCCAGGGACCTGGCACAGGGCAGAGATCCCTGCGGGGATAGGGAATCCCTATTTAAGGAGAACCATACCTTTTAAAGGGAAGCACTGACTGAATATGAGTGGCTAGAAAATCTACTGCGAGGGGCAGCTAGCCCACTCAGGCAATAAAGATGTTCTCAATCAAAAACCCTCTTGTGTACATGTGTGGAGTGAATGTACAGAGAGGAGCACCACAGAGGAGTTCCTCGTCAGGACCATCCCCAAATGACCGAAGGGACCCTGATGAGGTGGAGGCGCTGCACTGGAACTAGGTAGGACTCAGCACACTACCTCAGCTGCCTGTCTGGACGGGTCCTCCCCACACACCATCATGCGGGAGACTCAGGAGTGCTGTAGCCAACAGGTGCACCACCAGACACTACCACACTGTAATGGGGACCGGTTAGACCACAGGGGCCAATGTGAGATTGGGTGGGTCAGGCCGGGCCAGAAATACCGTTACATTTGGAGGCGAGCTGCTGAGATCAGATCTGTCATCAGGACAGGCTCTAGCTAGGCACACTGGGAAACAGGGAGAGCGTCTGCTGCCACTCTGTGCTGCGTAGGGACGGACCTAGGGGTGGTCAGGGGCTGACAGGGTATTGTCAGTTCGCAGGGACGACCTAGGGGCCTGAAAGGAGTGAGGGGTTTGGAGCCGGGCTATAGCTGACCGAGTCACTTTGAGGTAGTGCTAGTTGGTAGGACGCCAGAAGGGATAGCCTGTTAACGTGGTCAGGAATCCCGGAGAGGGTCTGCGCTAGGCTGACCAAGAGAGGTAGACGCCCCAAGTACTGCATGGCAGAGCCAGAGTACTCTAGCCCATTCCAGACACTTACCATAGGGAGCACAGACTGGGAGGAAGGAGTTACAGCAGACACTGAGAGAGTGAGCCTAGCCTGAGGTAGTGCAACATGAGTCCAGCCTAGATCAGGTACACATGTGGTGGTGCATCTGAGCAATCTTTATTGTACTGGTGTGGTGGCTGCCCCGCAGAGCGGAGCCCCATGTACAATAACTGTTACGAGAGAATGGAGGATCAGCGTGGTGCGGAGAGCCCAAAATGGCGACCAGAGGCGGATGGGGAAGGCACCCGTGGCGTGCGCCCCACTGAAGAGCAAACTGTCGCTGAGCTGTCTTTAACTAGTCTGCTCTGGAGTGGAGCGAAGGCTGTGGCTGCCCCGTTTTTGTCCTGTCTGGGACACCGAGGGGCCACCCTTGAAGAGTGTGAGGACATTGTGATAACTGAGGGGGAACCCAGTGAGAAGAGCAAACAAACTGACATTTCGGGCTTAAAAGCCAACCAAAATGGCGGTTCCCGCTTGCTAGGGAGACCGCATGGGCCAGTCGCAGAGAAAATGGCTGATTCAGAACTTGCAAAGAGCTGGCCGGGAATGGCGCGAACAGCAGAGCCCCGCCCTGATGGGGGGTATGGCGCGAAAGCTATGGCTGCGCCTTCATGGACAGTGACTCACTCGGCCCCTGTGCTGAGTCAACCGCTTAGTCTATGGGACCCTCCCCTGATTTCCACCAGGGGGAGTGACTTTCAACTATGGCCTGTGGGAATGCACCCACTGGGCCCAGGGACTGATATCCAGACGGCGCCACTACAAGAAGTAGTTCCGGCCGCGGAGGTAACGTGCAAAAAGGAGGGATATTTTGCACGAAAAGCAGCTGCCAAGAGAAGGCGGGAACTAGCCGCGGGCCAAGAATCCCACTCTGATGAGGAAATTGGCGCGAAAACGCAGACCGCGCCCACCAGGACTGAGAAAGGCGTGGCCTTAATTAAGGGGCATGCTATTCCCCTGTGGGACCCGCCCATAATTGCAACCCCTGGGGGCGGGTTCCAGCTATGCCAGCGGAAGGAGGAGCCGAAGCAGGAAGTGGCTGGCCCAGAAGCTTCTACCGGTCAGTTGCGAGGAACCACTGACCTGGAGAGACCCATACTGAAAGTGGTCCCTACCAAAAGAATGGCCTGCTCCTCCACTGTGGGAACTATGGTCTCCACCCAGCCCTACTCGGTACCCGGCGGGGTACTGGTAGTCAGGGTGGCTAACACCGAGACGGTGGTCGGGCTCTGCCTACAATGCGGGCTGCCCGGAGGCATTGTTAATACGGCGGCACGCTGCCCACAATGCGGGACATTATACTTGTGGCCAATGCCGACGTTCATTCCAATTCAATCTGCTGACCCCCCGGGGGATACGGCTAGGCGCTCCGCCGAGTCCCCTGGTGCACTGTGGATCAATCGTGCAAGTCCCGGAGAAAGGGGACTGGAGTCGATAAAATCGGCTGGGTCAGCGGCAACCGAGACGGTCGGGTCACCCCCCGACCGCACTGAGAAAAGACTATCGCCTCGATCGGTGACCCCTAAGTCAGGGAAGGGGGATTACTCGGATGAGGATCTCCGCGAGCTAGCGGAGGTGAAATCGAGGCCCAGGACAGAACCGGGGAGGACGACACCCCGTAGCGTGAGTAGCAGCCTGGAAAGCAGGGCGTCACCCGCAGATCGGCGAGCCGAGAGACGGAGTCCCTCCGCCTCAGGACACGGTGGCGTCGGGCGAGAGACGCCTACACCCCTGCGGAATGGTAAGAAAAAGCCATTCACTTACCTTGCTCCGGTAGATGGTGTAGCGGAAACAAGGCCGTGCCAGGCCCAAGACGCACGTGCGGAGGAGATACCACTTCCGGTGGAGACGACAGCGGAGCTTCCGGATGTCGTCATCGAGGAAGAGATCCCGTATGGGGGTCCAACCCAAGATGGCGGCGCTTCCGATTCCAGGGAGGATATCACTTCCGGTGGCGACGGCGGAACAGACGGGACAGACGCAGCGACGCTTCGGCGATCGGGGGAAGGTCCCCGATCACCTCAAAGGCCCAGGAGTTGGATGAGCGATCCGAGGACTGAGGAGGGTGAGATATCCTCATTGGACCAGTCTACGGACAGCCGAGAACGGGTCGTAACCCCGTGGGGTCCAATCGCTTGCCCTTATGTCCCATCCCACGCCCTAGATAAAACCCCTGCCCCTGTCACCTGTTCCATGGGATCCCCGCCTAGTCTGGAACTTGTGGACATACCTTTGGGGGGGAGGAGAGACGGACTGGGGAACGACAGCGCAGTTGCGCTACGGAGGGCATTTCTCGGGGAGGGGGAGAATTAGGCAAGGCCGCGGTAGGCCGGTGGTTGCCTCCTGTGAACCCCGAACCAGTGAAAAAGGCCCCGGGATCATCACGGTGGTCTGTACCACGATCGGCACGGACATCGGGGGTATTCTCTGGGGGGGATGAAAGCGATTCAGGGGAGTCGCATAAGTTTAAGGAGCACCGTTGGTGGGCCCCACTCTTTGAAGGATATGCCGCATGGATGGACCGCACTCGGTTTCTCATCCGGAGGGAGGATGTGGTAGATTATTGGTGGGCCGTAGGAGAGTTCACCCCTGAACAGCGAGACAGAGAGCTGCAGGAACGGTGGTATAAGCTTGAGCACAGGGAGATTGAGCCCATGGGTCCCGAGACACTGTCCGATCCTGTGGATCCTGACGAACCCCTATCATGGGTGCTACCTGGGAGGGCAGATAGGGCTGACCTAATTAGGGTCAGTAGGGCGGAGCGGGCAATAATGGCTCGATACAAGTCTTCCCACGGGTTGGAGTACCCTTATGTCCCTGAACCCCTCATGGAGGAGATAGAAGAGAACAGGGAAAGGTGGCTTAGGGAAACCATCGAGATGTACCTAGTCAATAAGGGGAGTGAAGTTACTGGAAGGAGGGCAGAGGACAGAATAGATCACCTGATGCGAGTGTGGAGTATAGGGAGGAATATACACAAACACAGGGTGACCTATAGGCCCGAGAGGGGACTGCCTAGGCACTATCATGTCACGGTCCTGGACATGGGTGGTAGAGAGGTTAAGAAACCTGACCCGAGCCACTATTATTAGGGGGTACTAAGGCATTTTGCGGGCTCGTGGCTGCTGGTCGGGGCGGGCTTGGCGGAATGTACTGTAGACATTTTGTTATGGTATTATGAAAATTTGTATGTGAAGTTAACATAATTATGTCATGTGTTACAGTGCTTCCTGGAAGAAGGCGTACAAATTTAGGTCCCTGCGAGGCCGATGGGATTCACCAGGGGGAGAATGTAGCGGTCATGTAAAATGGCTACAGTCATCTCTCCTGCTGACAGTAAGGCCTGGTAAGTTGTGGGCATGCCAGCAGTAATTATGGAGGTTTGCCCTCACACCCTGGTGGGGTGCCCTGTGTATGGATGGGAGTGGTCACATGCTCTGACTCCATGGTTAGTGATGTCAGAGGTGTGTCAGTTTCCAGAGTGTACATAAGGCACAGCACTGTGTCTAAAAGTTAGTTCTGCGTAGTTCTATCTGAGTCCTGAGTCTGCCAGAGTTCTGAGATGGTTATGTTATAGTAACTGAAGAGAAGACTGTGTCCAGGGACCTGGCACAGGGCAGAGATCCCTGCGGGGATAGGGAATCCCTATTTAAGGAGAACCATACCTTTTAAAGGGAAGCACTGACTGAATATGAGTGGCTAGAAAATCTACTGCGAGGGGCAGCTAGCCCACTCAGGCAATAAAGATGTTCTCAATCAAAAACCCTCTTGTGTACATGTGTGGAGTGAATGTACAGAGAGGAGCACCACAGAGGAGTTCCTCGTCAGGACCATCCCCAAATGACCGAAGGGACCCTGATGAGGTGGAGGCGCTGCACTGGAACTAGGTAGGACTCAGCACACTACCTCAGCTGCCTGTCTGGACGGGTCCTCCCCACACACCATCATGCGGGAGACTCAGGAGTCCTGTAGCCAACAGGTGCACCACCAGACACTACCACACTGTAATGGGGACCGGTTAGACCACAGGGGCCAATGTGAGATTGGGTGGGTCAGGCCGGGCCAGAAATACCGTTACACATACATGCTCCGGTCCCATTGCGTACGTTAATGCGGGGTATGCCTGTATATATTTTATAACAATACATTTTTATAATTGTTTTATACGGGTCATCTGTGCTAACATTTGTTGCGGTCTGTTTGTTGTCAGGAGTCTACTGTGGGGCTAGTACACACCCAGGCGCTGTTGAATCTTTCAATTAATATAATATATATATATATATATATATAACAGTGGTATATAACAGTGGTCGACAAATCACCAAAAAATCTACTCGCCATCTAGTACCACACGTGTGCTGCTTGGGCCAATAGGAGCTCGCCACGATGTTAAATCCACTCGCCCGGGGCGTGCAAATGTATAGGTTTGTCGAACACTGTATGTATGTGTGTGTGTGTGTGTGTGTAATATATATATATATATATGTGTATGTATGTCATTAATACGTATCTATTATCACAAATATAATGTAATATAAAGCAGTGGTCATGAGTCCGTACCCCTCGAACCAACACAATTCCTTGGCTGCATTTCAATGTCTTCTCTTACATTTGAGAGCCCTCCCGTTGGATATATTTGAGGTCTCTGTGTTATTCTGGTGGAGTGAAACGTATCTTTGGCCCTGCTCCCCTCCCCCCCACATACTCAGGCTTGCTCACATTAGTCCCATGAAGGTCTTCCTCGTGCAACTGTGGTGACCTCCTTGCCATAAATAGTGTGCTCTACAAGATGTCCTTCCATGATGTCCTTCCAGTTCTGGGACCAGATTTGCTGTCCTGTTAGTTGTGTGTTTTCCAGTTGTTCTTGTATAAATTACAGCCTGTGTCTGGCAGACGCTGTTCTTCTGAGTCATTACCCTGGCTTGTAGAGGCCTAGCTTAGGCCTGCCTGTTCGTAACCATGGTAATATTGCAAGTTGTGCTAATCTGGAAGGACAGCTACACCCTTTCCATAAAAGCAAAAACCGGGACATTTAGGGGGTTTTGGGCCCAAGAATTGCAGCTGGAAAAAGTGCTGATTTTAAGCGGTGAGCCTCCAATAGAGTTTGAGGCACTGATGCTAATAATCAGAGAGACCGACTCCAAACTGGTGAGAGTCGATGTCTGCTGTTGAGCCCGGAGTCATGAAGTCTGCCATCTTGGATTTGTGATTCTAATTGGATTTTGGAATTGAGATGTGTTTATAATCCCTGCCATAAACCTTGAGAAAGGTCTGCTGTGTTGGACCCGAACCGTTGGATGAAGAAATTTTAACCACTTGACCGTTATTTTGGAGTGCCGCTCTCCTCGCTTCATTTCTATGGGATTTCACCATTGAGTTTCAGTATCTCCCACATTTTCGGGTGCACATATATTTATATATCTACTATATATTTCTGAAAGTGTCCTATGTGTCCGGGTCTGTATGTGTCTCCCTGTGTCCCTCCCTGTGTCCCTAGCGGCAATCTCATTGGCTCCCTTGGCCCGCCCCCGCACACCTCTCATTGGCCGGACACACACATACACTCACACAGAGATACACACAGGCAGGACACTGAGACACACACAAAGATACACACACACACACACACACACACACACACACACACACACACACACACAGACAGACAGGACACACACACACACACGGAGATACACACATGCAGGACACTGAGACACACACAAAGATACACACACACTGAGACACACACACACACACACACACACACACACACACACACACACACACACACACACACACACACACACACACACACACACACTGAGATACACAGACAGGACACAGATAGACAGACAGGACACAGATAGACAGACAGGACACAGATAGACAGACAGGACACAGATAGACAGGACACAGATAGACAGACAGGACACACACACACACACACACCACCCTCCCCCCCCCCCCCCATCACGTGCGCCGCCCTGCACCGGCTCCAGACGGAGGGGAAGCGCGGCCCTCCTACCCCAGCCGCTCCCTTACCTACCCGGCGCTACCTCCCCCTCAGGTAAGGCACTGCCAGTAACTCTCCTATTTCAGGCGCGGAGCCTCGCGCCTCAGGCCCACACAGGAACACACACAGGAACACACAGGCCCCACACAGGAACACACAGGCCCCACACAGGAACACACAGGCCCCACACAGGGCGCTTCCTGCCGCCGCCTGCACGCCTCACTCAGCCGGGCGGCACATCGGGGGAAAGCGGGCGCCGGGGGGGGGGGGGCGCGAGTCACGAGGAACTCCCCTTTCTCCGCCCCCCCACTCCCCTTTCTCCCCCCCCACTCCCCTTTCTCCCCCCCCACTCCCCTTTCTCCCCCCCCCCCCACTCCCCTTTCTCCCCCCCCACTCCCCTTTCTCCCCCCCCCCACTCCCCTTTCTCCCCCCCCACTCCCCTTTCTCCCCCCCCCCACTCCCCTTTCTCCCCCCCCACTCCCCCCCCACTCCCCTTTCTCCCCCCCCCACTCCCTTTTCTCCCCCCCCCTTTTCCCCCCCCCACTCCCCTTTCTCCCCCCCCACTCCCCTTTCTCCCCCCCCCACTCCCCTTTCTCCCCCCCACTCCCCTTTCTCCCCCCCCCACTCCCCTTTCTCCCCCCCCACTCCCCTTTCTCCCCCCCCACTCCCCTTTCTCCCCCCCCCACTCCCCTTTCTCCCCCCCCACTCCCCTTTCTCCCCCCCCACTCCCCTTTCTCCCCCCCAACTCCCCTTTCTCCCCCCCCACTCCCCTTTCTCCCCCCCCCCACTCCCCTTTCTCCCCCCCCACTCCCCTTTCTCCCCCCCCCACTCCCCTTTCTCCCCCCCCACTCCCCTTTCTCCCCCCCCCACTCCCCTTTCTCCCCCCCACTCCCCTTTCTCCCCCCCCACTCCCCTTTCTCCCCCCCCCACTCCCCTTTCTCCCCCCCCCACTCCCCTTTCTCCCCCCCCCCACTCCCCTTTCTCCCCCCCCACTCCCCTTTCTCCCCCCACCACTCCCCTTTCTCCCCCCCCCCACTCCCCTTTATCCCCCCCCCACTCCCCTTTCTCCCCCCCCCCCACTCCCCTTTCTCCCATCCCCACTCCCCTTTCTCCCATCCCCACTCCCCTTTCTCCCCCCCCACTCCCCTTTCTCCCCCCCCCACTCCCCTTTCTCCCCCCCCCACTCCCCTTTCTCCCCCCCCCACTCCCCTTTCTCCCCCCCCCCACTCCCCTTTCTCCCCCCCCACTCCCCTTTCTCCCCCCCCCACTCCCCTTTCTCCCCCCCCCCCACTCCCCTTTATCCCCCCCCCACTCCCCTTTCTTCCTTTCCCCACTCCCCTTTCTCCCATCCCCACTCCCCTTTCTCCCATCCCCACTCCCCTTTCTCCCATCCCCACTCCCCTTTCTCCCCCCCCCACTCCCCTTTCTCCCCCCCCCACTCCCCTTTCTCCCCCCCCTCCCCTTTCTCCCCCCCCCTCCCCTTTCTCCCCCCCTCCCCTTTCTCCCCCCCGCTCCCCTTTCTCCCCCCCGCTCCCCTTTCTCCCCCCCCGCTCCCCTTTCTCCCCCCCGCTCCCCTTTCTCCCCCCCTCTGCTCCCCTTCCCCCCCCCCCTCCGCTCCCCTTTCCCCCCCCCCCTCCGCTCCCCTTTCCCCCCCCCTCCGCTCCCCTTTCCCCCCCCCTCCGCTCCCCTTTCCCCCCCCCTCCGCTCCCCTTTCCACCCCCCCTCCGCTCCCCTTTCCCCCCCTCCGCTCCCCTTTCCCCCCCCTCCGCTCCCCTTTCCCCCCCCTCCGCTCCCCTTTCCCCCCCCCCTCCGCTCCCCTTCCCCCCCCCCTCCGCTCCCCTTTCCCCCCCCCTCCGCTCCCCTTTCCCCCCCCCTCCGCTCCCCTTTCCCCCCCCCCTCCGCTCCCCTTTCCCCCCCCCCCCTCCGCTCCCCTTTCCCCACCCCTCCGCTCCCCTTTCCCCCCCCCTCCGCTCCCCTTTCCCCCCCCCCCTCCGCTCCCCTTTCCCCCCCCCCTCCGCTCCCCTTTCCCCCCCCCCTCCGCTCCCCTTTCCCCCCCCCCTCCGCTCCCCTTCCCCCCCCCTCCGCTCCCCTTTCCCCCCCCCTCCGCTCCCCTTTCCCTCCCCCCTTTCCTTCCCCCCTCCCACCTCACTCCCCTTCCCCCCTCCCACCCCACTCCCCTTCCCCCCTCCCATCCCCCTTCCCATTATTACTCTGATTTCTCTCTTTTTAAAGTAGCCCCCCCCCTGCCCCCTCTTTCATATATTTATTATTGTTTTACATAATTAGCGGCGTGGGCTTCCCCAGATAATTACCATTTTACTGTAGCTGCCGATTTGTTCTTTCTGGATATTGGAAGATGGGGTCGGCCATTTTGAACAGCAACAGCTAAAATGGAAACTGGTGGGGGCAGGGGCTAAAAAGAGGATGTTAGGCTCCGGAGGGCCCCCTTGTTCAAATCCGGTTAAACTGAAGGAATAAAATAGGGTGGGCGGTGGGTGGGATTGCTGTGGTGGGCTCTGACTCTCACTCTAGCCGTTAACCCTGTGCGTGCCAGAATGGCCACTCCAGCTGCAGTCACATTACTGCAGCGATCAGTGATGGCTCAGGTCGCCATGGTGATGGCTCGGCTTGCCATGGTGACGGCTCGGATCGCCATGGAGGCCGCAATGGCTGTGACTGCCATTTTTTTTCTCCATTTAGCAGCAGGGTCTCCTAACTCCTCGTGTATCAATTCCAAAGCTTCTCCCTCTCCCGTTAAATATCAGGGATGGAAGAGAAAGCTGAACGGTTACTCTCCCACGCTAAGGGTCCATGTTTTCCCACAACAGCCCTAGGGCACTAGTGGGGCTAATACATCATGGCCCATGGGAGTACCCCATTAAATCACTGGCGGCCATATTTACCGCCCCCACCAGAAAGGAAGATCTGCTCCCCTAGGGATTTCTGACCGGATCTTTGCCATATCCCTAATGCAGCATCTTTCCATAACTACCTTTGATCTCTGAGCTCGCTGAGAGCAGCTTGTAATCGCTTGGCCTCGGTAAGCAAGCTACTTACTGCGGTCCTTAATTATCCAATTTCTCTGCCGGAGGGGCCTGTAGGAGGAAACGGGTAAACAAACGTCATCCTGATGGGAGCCTAATTGGCCGTTATTAAGAGTGCACCTGGCCCCGATATAGTACTGCCTGCGTTACCTCTCTAATGGGCAGCCACGTGAATAAATATGCATCATTATAAAGCGATGCTCCTGTCCTGTACCTTCTGCAAAGCGCGCTGACCATCATCAGAACAGAGGGGCGGGGGTCCTCTCTTTCTGTTTACATGATTGTGTTTTTGTAGGCGTGGCACTGAAGGGGTTAACAACGCCACCCCTATGTAGCCAGCTAAAAACAGGAACCGGTCACAATGTTGTCCTCCTTTAACTCCTCTGACTGTGCTACACGTGAAGTTTTGGGAGCTTTGTGTTGCTTTTGGAAATGAAGGACAAATTACAGTTTCTTGGGCCCTGGAAACAGGGGGGGAGTGTTTGTCAACGAAGGTGTTTTATTTACCCTGATCTCGCCCTGTCCTTATCAGAGAGCTGATAATGAGAAGAGGGTGAGGAAGTGTTACCCCCTGACGGGTCTCCGCTCCGCAGGCACAAAGCACAGTCTTGCCTTCCAGTCATTTCTGGGCCAGCTACCCGCCTCTCTGAACAAGCTGGCAAGTTGGGGCCGACCTCTGGCTAGGCCCGGTTTGGCCGGGCCTCGAGTCTCCGTCAGCTGCAGGCCTCCTCACTCTGTGTCCCACGCCGAGCTTCCAGTCAGCGCGCACCGGAAGCTGAAGCGCGCTAGCGTCAGAGGCTGGAAGCTCGGCGTGGGACAGGAAGATCTGCAACTGATGAAGAGCCGGGGCCCGGCCTCGACCGGCAGCCGGGCCTTTTTTGCAACGCCGGCCACCGGGCCCCTCCAGCCACCGGGCCCCTCCAGCCACCGGGACACCTTTAGTCCCCCCTCTCTCGGTGGCCCTGCACACACTCTCCCACTTACACACACACACACTTACACGCACACACCCACTCCCACTTACACACACACACACTCCCACTTACACACACACACACTCCCACTTACACACACACTCCCACTTACACACACACACACACACACACACACACACACACACACACACACACACACACACACACACACACACACACACACACACACACACACACACACACACACACACACACACACACTCCCACTTACACACACACACTCCCACTTACACACACACACACACACACACACTCCCACTTACACACACACACACACACACACACTCCCACTTACACACACACACACTCCCACTTACACACACACACTCCCACTTACACACATACACACACTCCCACTTACACACACACACACTCCCACTTACACACACACACTCCCACTTACACACACACACGCACACTCTAACTTCCTGTCCGAACCCGTTCAGGGGTGAAGCCCTTGAAATGTGTTCCCCCTCCCCCCTCCCACCCCCCCCTGCGAGACCGCACACTGACCGGAGCAGGCAGAGAGAAGACTAGCAGTGAGCTGCCGGCTGCTGCTTCGCTCAGGAGCCGCCCGGTCACTGCTGCTTGGGGGGCCGCCGCTGGTCCTGTGACAGCTGGGAGAGTTGGGGGGTGCTTGCGGAACCCTGGTTGAAAACCACTGGGTTAAATAGAGGCAAGGGTGCACCTCAGATCAGGGTATATGTAAATACATATGTGAGATATATTAGCAAAGCAAATGAATATAGCTACTAAGTATCAAATGCTGGGAGAGCGTGATTGCTGCTGCAAAGCAAGTAGCCCTGGTAACCAGTAATTAACAAGGGTAGATACATGAAAGCAAGTGTCACACAATGTATACAGTCCCATGCTTATACAGAGCACCCTTGCAGATGTGCTGATATACAGTCCCATGCTTATACAGAGCACCCTTGCAGATGTGCTGTTATACAGCTCCATGCTTATACAGAGCACCCTTGCAGATGTGCTGATATACAGTCCCATGCTTATACAGAGCACCCTTGCAGATGTGCTGATATACAGTCCCACACTTATACAGAGCACCCTTGCAGATGTGCTGATATACAGTCCCACGCTTATACAGAGCACCCTTGCAGATGTGCTGATATACAGTCCCACGCTTATACAGAGCACCCTTGCAGATGTGCTGATATACAGTCCCACGCTTATACAGAGCACCCTTGCAGATGTGCTGATATACAGTCCCACGCTTATACAGAGCACCCTTGCAGATGTGCTGTTATACAGTCCCACGCTTATACAGAGCACCCTTGCAGATGTGCTGTTATACAGTCCCACGCTTATACAGAGCACCCTTGCAGATGTGCTGATATACAGTCCCACGCTTATACAGAGCACCCTTGCAGATGTGCTGATATACAGTCCCATGCTTATACAGAGCACCCTTGCAGATGTGCTGATATACAGTCCCATGCTTATACAGAGCACCCTTGCAGATGTGCTGATATACAGTCCCACGCGTATACAGAGCACCCTTGCAGATGTGCTGTTATACAGCTCCATGCTTATACAGAGCACCCTTGCAGATGTGCTGTTATACAGCTCCATGCTTATACAGAGCACCCTTGCAGATGTGCTGATATACAGCTCCATGCTTATACAGAGCACCCTTGCAGATGTGCTGTTATACAGCTCCATGCTTATACAGAGCACCCTTGCAGATGTGCTGATATACTGCTCCATGCTTATACAGAGCACCCTTGCAGATGTGCTGAATCTTATGGATACTGTTCAGCATGAGTCCAAACGTCAGCGCTTCCTCCCAGAGTGGGCGGTAATTTGTGCCGCTATCTGAGCCTGTGGGGGTCTCAAATGAGCGCGGAGATGTCTGATAGAAGCCAGCAAATCTCTAAGTAAACCCCACAAAACCCGGCATAGTCACGTGAGCCCGCAGTATGCGCAGGTGAATCCATGCAGTCCTGCCGTCCACGAGAGTGAGGGGTTAACCCGCGACATGCAGCAAGCGGGGGCGTATTCCTGAGACCCCCAACATTCACTGTCTGCACCGGCAGGCTCCCCGGCACACACCCAGCACGGCCCACACACAGCTCGCCAGAACACAGTGATACCCAGTGACACGTGTGTCCCTCCTATCTGTGTGTCACCCTGCGGAGGCAGTGATACCCAGTGACGTGTGTCCCTCCTATCTGTGTGTCACCCTGCGGAGGCAGTGATACCCAGTGTGTGTCCCTCCTATCTCTGTGTGTCACCCTGCGGAGGTAGTGATACCCAGTGACACGTGTGTCCCTCCTATCTCTGTGTGTCACCCTGCGGAGGCAGTGATACCCAGTGACACGTGTGTCCCTCCTATCTGTGTGTCACCCTGCGGAGGTAGTGATACCCAGTGACACGTGTGTCCCTCCCATCTCTGTGTGTCACCCTGCGGAGGTAGTGATACCCAGTGACACGTGTGTCCCTCCTATCTGTGTGTCACCCTGCGGAGGTAGTGATACCCAGTGACACGTGTGTCCCTCCTATCTCTGTGTGTCACCCTGCGGAGGTAGTGATACCCAGTGACACGTGTGTCCCTCCTATCTCTGTGTCACCCTGCGGAGGCAGTGATACCCAGTGACACGTGTGTCCCTCCTATCTCTGTGTCACCCTGCGGAGGTAGTGATACCCAGTGACATGTGTCCTTCCTATCTCTGTGTCACCCTGTGGAGGTAGTGATACCCAGTGTGTGTCCCTCCTATCTCTGTGTGTCACCCTGCGGAGGCAGTGATACCCAGTGACACGTGTGTCCCTCCTATCTCTGTGTCACCCTGCGGAGGTAGTGATACCCAGTGACGTGTGTCCCTCCTATCTCTGTGTCACCCTGCGGAGGTAGTGATACCCAGTGACGTGTGTGTCCCTCCTATCTCTGTGTGTCACCCTGCGGAGGTAGTGATACCCAGTGTGTGTCCCTCCTATCTCTGTGTGTCACCCTGCGGAGGCAGTGATACCCAGTGACACGTGTGTCCCTGCTATCTGTGTGTCACCCTGCGGAGGTAGTGATACCCAGTGACACGTGTGTCCCTCCCATCTCTGTGTGTCACCCTGCGGAGGTAGTGATACCCAGTGACACGTGTGTCCCTCCTATCTGTGTCACCCTGCGGAGGTAGTGATACCCAGTGACATGTGTCCCTCCTATCTCTGTGTGTCACCCTGCGGAGGCAGTGATACCCAGTGACACGTGTGTCCCTCCCATCTCTGTGTCACCCTGCGGAGGTAGTGATACCCAGTGTGTGTCCCTCCTATCTCTGTGTCACCCTGCGGAGGTAGTGATACCCAGTGACACGTGTGTCCCTCCTATCTCTGTGTGTCACCCTGCGGAGGCAGTGATACCCAGTGACACGTGTGTCCCTCCCATCTCTGTGTCACCCTGCGGAGGTAGTGATACCCAGTGACACGTGTGTCCCTCCTATCTCTGTGTGTCACCCTGCGGAGGTAGTGATACCCAGTGACACGTGTGTCCCTCCTATCTCTGTGTGTCACCCTGCGGAGGTAGTGATAACCAGTGACACGTGTGTCACTCCCATCTGTGTGTCACCCTGCGGAGGTAGTGATACCCAGTGACACGTGTGTCCCTCCTATCTGTGTGTCACCCTGCGGAGGTAGTGATACCCAGTGACGTGTGTGTCCCTCCTATCTCTGTGTCACCCTGCGGAGGTAGTGATACCCAGTGACGTGTGTCCCTCCCATCTCTGTGTGTGTGTCACCCTGCGGAGGTAGTGATACCCAGTGACACGTGTGTCCCTCCCATCTCTGTGTGTCACCCTGCGGAGGTAGTGATACCCAGTGACACGTGTGTCCCACCTATCTCTGTGTGTCACCCTGCGGAGGTAGTGATACCCAGTGACACGTGTGTCCCTCCTATCTCTGTGTCACCCTGCGGAGGTAGTGATACCCAGTGACGTGTGTCCCTCCCATCTCTGTGTGTGTGTCACCCTGCAGAGGTAGTGATACCCAGTGACGTGTGTCCCTCCTATCTCTGTGTGTCACCCTGCGGAGGTAGTGATACCCAGTGACATGTGTCCCTCCTATCTGTGTGTCACCCTGCGGAGGTAGTGATACCCAGTGACGTGTGTCCCTCCTATTTCTGTGTGTCACCCTGCAGAGGTAGTGATACCCAGTGACACGTGTGTCCCTCCCATCTCTGTGTGTCACCCTGCGGAGGTAGTGATACCCAGTGACACGTGTGTCCCTCCTATCTCTGTGTCACCCTGCGGAGGTAGTGATACCCAGTGACACGTGTGTCCCTCCTATCTGTGTCACCCTGCGGAGGTAGTGATACCCAGTGACACGTGTGTCACTCCCATCTGTGTGTCACCCTGCGGAGGCAGTGATACCCAGTGACACGTGTGTCCCTGCTATCTGTGTGTCACCCTGCGGAGGTAGTGATACCCAGTGACACGTGTGTCCCTCCTATCTGTGTGTCACCCTGCGGAGGTAGTGATACCCAGTGACACATGTGTCCCTCCTATCTGTGTGTCACCCTGCGGAGGTAGTGATACCCAGTGACACGTGTGTCCCTCCCATCTCTGTGTGTCACCCTGCGGAGGTAGTGATACCCAGTGACACGTGTGTCCCTCCTATCTCTGTGTGTCACCCTGCGGAGGTAGTGATACCCAGTGACACGTGTGTCCCTCCTATCTCTGTGTCACCCTGCGGAGGTAGTGATACCCAGTGACGTGTGTCCCTCCTATCTCTGTGTGTCACCCTGCGGAGGTAGTGATACCCAGTGACATGTGTCCCTCCTATCTGTGTGTCACCCTGCGGAGGTAGTGATACCCAGTGACACGTGTGTCCCTCCTATCTGTGTGTCACCCTGCGGAGGCAGTGATACCCAGTGACACGTGTGTCCCTCCTATCTCTGTGTCACCCTGCGGAGGTAGTGATACCCAGTGACACGTGTGTCCCTCCTATCTGTGTGTCACCCTGCGGAGGCAGTGATACCCAGTGACACGTGTGTCCCTCCTATCTCTGTGTCACCCTGCGGAGGTAGTGATACCCAGTGACACGTGTGTCCCTCCTATCTGTGTGTCACCCTGCGGAGGTAGTGATACCCAGTGACACGTGTGTCCCTCCCATCTCTGTGTGTCACCCTGCGGAGGTAGTGATACCCAGTGACATGTGTGTCCCTCCTATCTCTGTGTCACCCTGCGGAGGTAGTGATACCCAGTGACGTGTGTCCCTCCTATCTCTGTGTGTCACCCTGCGGAGGTAGTGATACCCAGTGACACGTGTGTCCCTCCCATCTCTGTGTGTCACCCTGCGGAGGTAGTGATACCCAGTGACGTGTGTCCCTCCTATCTCTGTGTCACCCTGCGGAGGTAGTGATACCCAGTGACACGTGTGTCCCTCCTATCTCTGTGTCACCCTGCGGAGGCAGTGATACCCAGTGACGTGTGTCCCTCCTATCTCTGTGTGTCACCCTGCGGAGGTAGTGATACCCAGTGACATGTGTCCCTCCTATCTGTGTGTCACCCTGCGGAGGTAGTGATACCCAGTGACACGTGTGTCCCTCCTATCTGTGTGTCACCCTGCGGAGGCAGTGATACCCAGTGACACGTGTGTCCCTCCTATCTGTGTGTCACCCTGCGGAGGCAGTGATACCCAGTGACGTGTGTCCCTCCTATCTCTGTGTGTCACCCTGCGGAGGTAGTGATACCCAGTGACACGTGTGTCCCTCCTATCTCTGTGTCACCCTGCGGAGGTAGTGATACCCAGTGACACGTGTGTCCCTCCTATCTGTGTGTCACCCTGCGGAGGTAGTGATACCCAGTGACGTGTGTCCCTCCTATCTGTGTGTCACCCTGCGGAGGTAGTGATACCCAGTGACATGTGTCCCTCCTATCTCTGTGTCACCCTGCGGAGGCAGTGATACCCAGTGACACGTGTGTCCCTCCTATCTGTGTGTCACCCTGCGGAGGTAGTGATACCCAGTGTGTGTCCCTCCTATCTGTGTGTCACCCTGCGGAGGTAGTGATACCCAGTGACACGTGTGTCCCTCCTATCTGTGTGTCACCCTGCGGAGGCAGTGATACCCAGTGACGTGTGTCCCTCCTATCTCTGTGTGTCACCCTGCGGAGGCAGTGATACCCAGTGACATGTGTCCCTCCTATCTGTGTCACCCTGCGGAGGTAGTGATACCCAGTGACACGTGTGTCCCTCCTATCTCTGTGTGTCACCCTGCGGAGGTAGTGATACCCAGTGACATGTGTGTCCCTCCCATCTCTGTGTGTCACCCTGCGGAGGCAGTGATACCCAGTGACACATGTGTCCCTCCTATCTATGTGTGTCACCCTGCGGAGGTAGTGATACCCAGTGACGTGTGTCCCTCCTATCTCTGTGTCACCCTGCGGAGGCAGTGATACCCAGTGACACATGTGTCCCTCCTATCTATGTGTGTCACCCTGCGGAGGTAGTGATACCCAGTGTGTGTCCCTCCTATCTGTGTGTCACCCTGCGGAGGTAGTGATACCCAGTGACATGTGTCCCTCCTATCTGTGTGTCACCCTGCGGAGGTAGTGATACCCAGTGACACGTGTGTCCCTCCTATCTGTGTGTCACCCTGCGGAGGTAGTGATACCCAGTGACACGTGTGTCCCTCCTATCTCTGTGTGTCACCCTGCGGAGGTAGTGATACCCAGTGACGTGTGTGTCCCTCCTATCTCTGTGTGTCACCCTGCGGAGGTAGTGATACCCAGTGACACGTGTGTCCCTCCTATCTCTGTGTCACCCTGCGGAGGTAGTGATACCCAGTGACACGTGTGTCCCTCCTATCTGTGTGTCACCCTGCGGAGGTAGTGATACCCAGTGACACGTGTGTCCCTCCTATCTCTGTGTGTCACCCTGCGGAGGTAGTGATACCCAGTGACGTGTGTGTCCCTCCTATCTCTGTGTGTCACCCTGCGGAGGTAGTGATACCCAGTGACACGTGTGTCCCTCCTATCTGTGTGTCACCCTGCGGAGGCAGTGATACCCAGTGACACGTGTGTCCCTCCTATCTCTGTGTGTCACCCTGCGGAGGTAGTGATACCCAGTGACACGTGTGTCCCTCCTATCTCTGTGTCACCCTGCGGAGGTAGTGATACCCAGTGACACGTGTGTCCCTCCTATCTGTGTGTCACCCTGCGGAGGCAGTGATACCCAGTGACACGTGTGTCCCTGCTATCTGTGTGTCACCCTGCGGAGGCAGTGATACCCAGTGACACGTGTGTCCCTCCTATCTCGTGTGTGTCACCCTGCGGAGGTAGTGATACCCAGTGTGTGTCCCTCCTATCTCGTGTGTGTCACCCTGCGGAGGCAGTGATACCCAGTGACGTGTGTGTCCCTCCTATCTCTGTGTGTGTGTCACCCTGCGGAGGCAGTGATACCCAGTGACACGTGTGTCCCTCCTATCTCTGTGTGTCACCCTGCGGAGGTAGTGATACCCAGTGACGTGTGTCCCTCCTATCTCTGTGTCACCCTGCGGAGGCAGTGATACCCAGTGACGTGTGTCCCTCCTATTTCTGTGTGTCACCCTGCGGAGGTAGTGATACCCAGTGACACGTGTGTCCCTCCTATCTCTGTGTGTCACCCTGCGGAGGTAGTGATACCCAGTGACGTGTGTCCCTCCTATCTCTGTGTGTCACCCTGCGGAGGCAGTGATACCCAGTGACACGTGTGTCCCTCCTATCTGTGTGTGTCACCCTGCGGAGGTAGTGATACCCAGTGACACGTGTGTCCCTCCCATCTCTGTGTGTCACCCTGCGGAGGTAGTGATACTCAGTGACATGTGTGTCCCTCCTATCTCTGTGTGTCACCCTGCGGAGGTAGTGATACCCAGTGACACATGTGTCCCTCCTATCTGTGTGTCACCCTGCAGAGGTAGTGATACCCAGTGACACGTGTGTCCCTCCTATCTGTGTGTCACCCTGCGGAGGTAGTGATAACCAGTGACTTGTGTGTCCCTCCTGTCTGTGTGTCACCCTGCGGAGGCAGTGATACCCAGTGACACGTGTGTCCCTCCTATCTCTGTGTGTCACCCTGCGGAGGCAGTGATACCCAGTGACACGTGTGTCCCACCTATCTCTGTGTCACCCTGCGGAGGTAGTGATACCCAGTGACACGTGTGTCCCTCCTATCTCTGTGTGTCACCCTGCGGAGGTAGTGATACCCAGTGACACGTGTGTCCCTCCCATCTCTGTGTGTCACCCTGCGGAGGTAGTGATACTCAGTGACATGTGTGTCCCTCCCATCTCTGTGTGTCACCCTGCGGAGGTAGTGATACTCAGTGACATGTGTGTCCCTCCCATCTCTGTGTGTCACCCTGCGGAGGTAGTGATACTCAGTGACATGTGTGTCCCTCCTATCTCTGTGTGTCACCCTGCGGAGGTAGTGATACCCAGTGACACATGTGTCCCTCCTATCTGTGTGTCACCCTGCAGAGGTAGTGATAACCAGTGACTTGTGTGTCCCTCCTGTCTGTGTGTCACCCTGCGGAGGCAGTGATACCCAGTGACACGTGTGTCCCTCCTATCTCTGTGTGTCACCCTGCGGAGGCAGTGATACCCAGTGACACGTGTGTCCCTCCTATCTCTGTGTGTCACCCTGCGGAGGCAGTGATACCCAGTGACACGTGTGTCCCTCCTATCTCTGTGTCACCCTGCGGAGGTAGTGATACCCAGTGACACGTGTGTCCCACCTATCTCTGTGTCACCCTGCGGAGGTAGTGATACCCAGTGACACGTGTGTCCCTCCTATCTCTGTGTCACCCTGCGGAGGTAGTGATACCCAGTGTGTGTCCCTCCTATCTGTGTGTCACCCTGCGGAGGTAGTGATACCCAGTGACTTGTGTGTCCCTCCTGTCTGTGTGTCACCCTGCTGAGGTAGTGATACCCAGTGACTTGTGTGTCCCTCCTATCTCTGTGTCACCCTGCGGAGGTAGTGATACCCAGTGACACGTGTGTCCCTCCTATCTGTGTGTCACCCTGCGGAGGTAGTGATACCCAGTGACTTGTGTGTCCCTCCTATCTCTGTGTGTCACCCTGCGGAGGTAGTGATACCCAGTGACATGTGTGTCCCTCCTATCTCTGTGTGTCCCTCCTGTCTCTGTGTCACCCTGCGGAGGTAGTGATACCCAGTGACATGTGTGTCCCTCCTATCTCTGTGTCACCCTGCGGAGGTAGTGATACCCAGTGACACGTGTGTCCCTCCCATCTCTGTGTGTCACCCTGCGGAGGCAGTGATACCCAGTGACACGTGTGTCCCTCCTATCTCTGTGTCACCCTGCGGAGGTAGTGATACCCAGTGACACGTGTGTCCCTCCCATCTCTGTGTGTCACCCTGCGGAGGCAGTGATACCCAGTGACACGTGTGTCCCTCCTATCTGTGTGTCACCCTGCGGAGGCAGTGATACCCAGTGACACGTGTGTCCCTCCCATCTCTGTGTGTCACCCTGCGGAGGCAGTGATACCCAGTGACACGTGTGTCCCTCCTATCTCTGTGTCACCCTGCGGAGGTAGTGATACCCAGTGACACGTGTGTCCCTCCTATCTGTGTGTCACCCTGCGGAGGCAGTGATACCCAGTGACATGTGTGTCCCTCCTATCTCTGTGTCACCCTGCGGAGGTAGTGATACCCAGTGACACGTGTGTCCCTCCTATCTCTGTGTCACCCTGCGGAGGCAGTGATACCCAGTGACATGTGTGTCCCTCCTATCTCTGTGTCACCCTGCGGAGGTAGTGATACCCAGTGACACGTGTGTCCCTCCTATCTCTGTGTCACCCTGCGGAGGCAGTGATACCCAGTGACATGTGTGTCCCTCCTATCTCTGTGTCACCCTGCGGAGGCAGTGATACCCAGTGACACGTGTGTCCCTCCTATCTCTGTGTCACCCTGCGGAGGTAGTGATACCCAGTGACACGTGTGTCCCTCCTATCTGTGTGTCACCCTGCGGAGGCAGTGATACCCAGTGACACGTGTGTCCCTCCCATCTCTGTGTGTCACCCTGCGGAGGCAGTGATACCCAGTGACACGTGTGTCCCTCCTATCTCTGTGTCACCCTGCGGAGGTAGTGATACCCAGTGACACGTGTGTCCCTCCTATCTCTGTGTCACCCTGCGGAGGTAGTGATACCCAGTGACATGTGTCCCTCCTTTCTCTGTGTCACCCTGCGGAGGTAGTGATACCCAGTGACGTGTGTCCCTCCTATCTCTGTGTGTCACCCTGCGGAGGTAGTGATACCCAGTGACATGTGTCCCTCCTATCTCTGTGTGTCACCCTGCGGAGGTAGTGATACCCAGTGACACGTGTGTCCCTCCCATCTCTGTGTGTCACCCTGCGGAGGCAGTGATACCCAGTGACACGTGTGTCCCTCCTATCTCTGTGTCACCCTGCGGAGGTAGTGATACCCAGTGACATGTGTCCCTCCTATCTCTGTGTCACCCTGCGGAGGTAGTGATACCCAGTGACGTGTGTCCCTCCTATCTCTGTGTGTCACCCTGCGGAGGTAGTGATACCCAGTGACATGTGTCCCTCCTATCTCTGTGTGTCACCCTGCGGAGGTAGTGATACCCAGTGTCACGTGTGTCCCTCCCATCTCTGTGTGTCACCCTGCGGAGGTAGTGATACCCAGTGACATGTGTCCCTCCTATCTCTTTGTCACCCTGCGGAGGTAGTGATACCCAGTGACGTGTGTCCCTCCTATCTCTGTGTGTCACCCTGCGGAGGTAGTGATACCCAGTGACATGTGTCCCTCCTATCTCTGTGTCACCCTGCGGAGGTAGTGATACCCAGTGACACGTGTGTCCCTCCTATCTCTGTGTGTCACCCTGCGGAGGTAGTGATACCCAGTGACATGTGTGTCCCTCCTATCTCTGTGTGTCACCCTGCGGAGGTAGTGATACCCAGTGACATGTGTCCCTCCTATCTCTGTGTGTCACCCTGCGGAGGTAGTGATACCCAGTGACATGTGTGTCCCTCCTATCTCTGTGTGTCACCCTGCGGAGGTAGTGATACCCAGTGACTTGTGTGTCCCTCCTATCTATGTCACCAGAGGGAGGGACAGATTATGACCTACTGTACATGCCCTGTCTATTTGTGTCACTGCCTGTAATATGTCACTTCTATCTCTGTCCTTCCAGTGACAGTCACTGAGTCTGTGAATGACGGCACCCTTCTGTCTCTGTGACTGTCACAAGGTGCAGGCAGACACAGACAGAACTGGAAGCCCCGGGAGATGAGACTGTGCCAAAGATGTGAGGTAGAAGATGAAACTCACTTCCTGTTGCGTTGCACACAATACTCTGAAGTGAGGAGTGCCCACCTAGAGAAACTCACTGCTGTTATCCAGAACTTTAATAATATAGAGGAGAACCAAAAAATAGCGATCCTCCTGGGAGAAGATGTAACCACAGCAGAACTGGCTGCACACGATATCAGCACCTGCCACAAGCTGAGAGACGTCCACTATCCCCCACACCCCTGTGTGAAACTGTTACCCATATACCCTGCAATCATTATACCCTACCCCCTAGTATTCGTGTAATTATTGTCCCCCACCCCCTATTATTCACGCTTTGGCAATACTGAAATGTTCTTTCGTCATGCTGATTTGATTTGATTAGGTGCAGTAACTCTTGGTGAGACATTTCGTCTGATTCCTGGAGACTGCTGGGTGACGTAAAGGAAACGGGCAGGGCGGGCTCTAGACGATAAATGCAGACAGTAGTAGGTGCCTCCCTCACCTTGGGCAGCAAACTCATTCTCCCCCCCCCCCCTGCATCTACAGGAACTAGTTCTTCCGTGTTTACCGCATCTTGTAGCCAAGGAAACCTCATCCGGGAGGGTCTGAAAATATTTAACCATGTCGGTGCTGGATGGGTCTCTGTCAGTTTGCTGCCCCAGCTCTAAAGGGCTTAAATGGGCAGCTATTGTAGTGTGCTGGCCTATGAAGTGGGAGATCCCATTGCAATACATGGCAGCCTTGTGTAACCTTGAGCAAGTTATTTTATCTCCTGTTGCCCTACGTGCTTTGTAGACCGAACGTAAACAGATCACAAAATATATATATATATATAACCCAGCAAGCGGAAACTCCTACGTGAGGACGTATCAAAGCGTAAAACCGTGGTGTACATCACATGCAATGCCCCCGTGAGGACAATCATAAGGTTATCAATACACATGTACATAAACTACATTATAGCACACACACAGGTATACTGCAGGACCGACCTCAGGCCTCACAGAGAAAGCAGATCTCTTATACACGTACATAAACTACATCATAGCACACACATAGGTATACTGCAGGACCGACGTCAGGCCTCACAGACAATGCAGATCTCTTATACACATGTACATCATAGCACACACATAGGTATACTACAGGACCGACGTCAGGCCTCACAGAGAAAGCAGATCACTTATACACATGTACATCATAGCACACACACAGGTATACTGCAGGACTGACGTCGGGCCTCACAGAGAAAGCAGATCACTTATACACATGTACATCATAGCACACACACATGTATACTACAGGACCGATGTCAGGCCTCACAGAGAATGCAGAGCACTTATACACATGTACATCATAGCACACACATAGGTATACTACAGGACCGACGTCAGGCCTCACAGAGAAAGCACATCACTTATACACATGTACATCATAGCACACACATAGGTATACTGCAGGAGCAACGTCAGGCCTCACAGAGAAAGCAGATCCTTATACACATGTACATCATAGCACACACACAGGTATACTGCAGGACCGACGTCAGGCCTCACAGAGAAAGCAGATCTCTTATACACGTACATAAACTACATCATAGCACACACATAGGTATACTGCAGGACCGACGTCAGGCCTCACAGACAATGCAGATCTCTTATACACATGTACATCATAGCACACACACAGGTATACTGCATGACGTCAGGCCTCACAGAGAAAGCAGATCACTTATACACATGTACATCATAGCACACACACAGGTATACTGCAGGACTGACGTCAGGCCTCACAGAGAAAGCAGATCACTTATACACATGTACATCATAGCACACACATAGGTATACTACAGGACCGACGTCAGGCCTCACAGAGAAAGCACATCACTTATACACATGTACATCATAGCACACACATAGGTATACTGCAGGAGCAACGTCAGGCCTCACAGAGAAAGCAGATCCTTATACACATGTACATCATAGCACACACACAGGTATACTGCAGGACCGACGTCAGGCCTCACAGAGAAATCAGATCTCTTATACACATGTACATCATAGCACACACACAGGTATACTGCAGGACCGACGTCAGGCCTCACAGAGAAAGCAGATCACTTATACACATGTACATCATAGCACACACACAGGTATACTGCAGGACCGACGTCAGGCCTCACAGAGAAAGCACATCACTTATGCACATGTACATCATAGCACACACATAGGTATACTGCAGGACCGACGTCAGGCCTCACAGAGAATGCAGATCACTTATACACATGTACATCATAGCACACACACAGGTATACTGCAGGACCGACGTCAGGCCTCACAGAGAAATCAGATCTCTTATACACATGTACATCATAGCACACACACAGGTATACTGCAGGACCGACGTCAGGCCTCACAGAGAAAGCAGATCTCTTATACACATATACATCATAGCACACACATAGGTATACTGCAGGACCGACGTCAGGCCTCACAGAGAAATCAGATCTCTTATACACATGTACATCATAGCACACACACAGGTATACTGCAGGACCGACGTCAGGCCTCACAGAGAAAGCAGATCACTTATACACATGTACATCATAGCACACACACAGGTATACTGCAGGACCGACGTCAGGCCTCACAGAGAAAGCACATCACTTATGCACATGTACATCATAGCACACACATAGGTATACTGCAGGAACGACGTCAGGCCTCACAGAGAATGCAGAGCACTTATACACATGTACATCATAGCACACACACAGGTATACTGCAGGACCGACGTCAGGCCTCACAGAGAAAGCAGATCTCTTATACACATATACATCATAGCACACACATAGGTATACTGCAGGACCGACGTCAGGCCTCACAGAGAAAGCAGATCCTTATACACATATACACATATACATCATAGCACACACACAGGTATACTGCAGGACCGACGTCAGGCCTCACAGAGAAAGCAGAGCGCTTATACACATGTACATCATAGCACACACACAGGTATACTGCAGGACCGACGTCAGACCTCACAGAGAAAGCAGATCACTTATACACATGTACATCATAGCACACACACAGGTATACTGCAGGACCGACGTCAGGCCTCACAGAGAAAGCAGATCACTTATACACATGTACATCATAGCACACACACAGGTATACTGCAGGACCGACGTCAGGCCGCACAGAGAAAGCAGATCACTTATACACATGTACATCATAGCACACACATGGGTATACTACAGGACCGATGTAAGGCCTCACAGAGAAAGCAGATCACTTATACACATGTACATCATAGCACACACACATAGGTATACTGCAGGACCGACGTCAGGCCTCACAGAGAAAGCAGATCTCTTATACACATGTACATCATAGCACACACATAGGTATACTGCAGGACCGACGTCAGGCCTCACAGAGAAAGCAGATCACTTATACACATGTACATCATAGCACACACATAGGTATACTGCAGGACCGACGTCAGGCCTCACAGAGAATGCAGATCACTTATACACATGTACATCATAGCACACACACAGGTATACTGCAGGACCGACGTCAGGCCGCACAGAGAAAGCAGATCACTTATACACATGTATACACAGGTATACTACAGGACGTCAGGCCTCACAGAGAAAGCAGATCACTTATACACATATACATCATAGCACACACATAGGTATACTGAAGGACCGACGTCAGGCCTCACAGAGAAAGCAGATCACTTATACACATGTACATCATAGCACACACACAGGTATACTACAGGACCGATGTCAGGCCTCACAGAGAATGCAGAGCACTTATACACATGTACATCATAGCACACACATAGGTATACTACAGGACCGACGTCAGGCCTCACAGAGAAAGCACATCACTTATGCACATGTACATCATAGCACACACACACGTATACTGCAGGACCAACGTCAGGCCTCACAGAGAATGCAGAGCACTTATACACATGTACATCATAGCACACACACAGGTATACTGCAGGACCAACGTCAGGCCTCACAGAGAATGCAGATCACTTATACACATGTACATCATAGCACACACATAGGTATACTGCAGGACCGACGTCAGGCCTCACAGAGAAAGCAGATCACTTATACACATGTACATCATAGCACACACATAGGTATACTGCAGGACCGACGTCAGGCCTCACAGAGAATGCAGATCACTTATACACATGTACATCATAGCACACACACAGGTATACTGCATGACGTCAGGCCTCACAGAGAATGCAGATCACTTATACACATGTACATCATAGCACACACATAGGTATACTACAGGACCGACGTCAGGCCTCACAGAGAAAGCAGATCTCTTATACACATGTACATCATAGCACACACAGGTATACTGCAGGACCGACGTCAGGCCTCACAGAGAAAGCAGATCACTTATACACATGTACATCATAGCACACACATAGGTATACTGCAGGACCGACGTCAGGCCTCACAGAGAATGCAGATCACTTATACACATGTACATCATAGCACACACATAGGTATACTGCAGGACGGACGTCAGGCCTCACAGAGAAAGCAGATCTCTTATGCACATGTACATCATAGCACACACATAGGTATACTGCAGGACCGACGTCAGGCCTCACAGAGAAAGCAGATCTCTTATACACATGTACATCATAGCACACACATAGGTATACTACAGGACCGACGTCAGGCCTCACAGAGAAAGCAGATCTCTTATACACATGTACATCATAGCACACACATAGGTATACTACAGGACCGACGTCAGGCCTCACAGAGAAAGCAGATCTCTTATACACATGTACATCATAGCACACACATAGGTATACTGCAGGACCGACGTCAGGCCTCACAGAGAAAGCAGATCTCTTATACACATGTACATCATAGCACACACACAGGTATACTGCAGGACCGACGTCAGGCCTCACAGAGAAAGCAGATCTCTTATACACATGTACATCATAGCACACACACAGGTATACTGCAGGACCAACGTCAGGCCTCACAGAGAAAGCACATCACTTATACACATGTACATCACAGCACACACATAGGTATACTACAGGACCGATGTCAGGCCTCACAGAGAATGCAGAGCACTTATACACATGTACATCATAGCACACACATAGGTATACTACAGGACCGATGTCAGGCCTCACAGAGAATGCAGAGCACTTATACACATGTACATCATAGCACACACACAGGTATACTGCAGGACTGACGTCAGGCCTCACAGAGAAAGCAGATCACTTATACACATGTACATCATAGCACACACATAGGTATACTGCAGGACTGACGTCAGGCCTCACAGAGAAAGCAGATCACTTATACACATGTACATCATAGCACACACATGGGTATACTGCAGGACCGACGTCAGGCCTCACAGACAATGCAGAGCACTTATACACATATACATCATAGCACACACACAGGTATACTGCAGGACTGACGTCAGGCCTCACAGAGAAAGCAGATCACTTATACACATGTACATCATAGCACACACATAGGTATACTACAGGACCGACGTCAAGCCTCACAGAGAATGCAGAGCACTTATACACATGTACATCATAGCACACACACAGGTATACTGCAGGACCGACGTCAGGCCTCACAGAGAAAGCACATCACTTATACACATGTACATCATAGCACACACATAGGTATACTACAGGACCGACGTCAGGCCTCACAGAGAAAGCAGATCACTTATACACATGTACATCATAGCACACACACATGTATACTGTAGGACCGACGTCAGACCTCACAGAGAATGCAGATCTCTTATACACATGTACAGTCATGTGAAAAAGAAAGTACACCCTCTTTGAATTCCATGGTTTTTCATATCAGGACATAATAACAATCATCTGTTCCTTAGCAGGTCTTTAAATTGGGTAAATACAACCTCAGATGAACAACATCACACGTATCATTACACCGTGTCATGATTTATTTAACAAAAAACCCGTAGCCCGGAGATACGAGGCGAAAACCCGGAGTGGTGGCAACCCTGGTGTGTGTGTGTATATGTATATCAATATATACCTGTTTAATTCTTATAGTGTGTGGTACTGTACATGTTGTGTGAGACCGTAGTGACTAGATACAACACAGTGCGCTCTGTGTGATGCCCTTTAACCTTTACATTGCCGGGGGTCCGGTGGCATTCTGGTGATCATATGACCGCGACTGGTGGTCGGATGCCGGAAAACGGCGGTGGAGCCCCCTTACCGGAAGTACTGCCGGACCCCCAGCACTGTAAAAGGTTAATATGCAGTGGCTTCTCTCTGACAGGGATCCTATATGTGTCACTGCATCGTGACCGACCCACGTTGTTTAAAACCCGGTTTCTGAGCTGCCCTATTAATTTAGGGCTGACTGACCGAATCTCCATCTTATCTCTCTCCTATCCTGCCCCTTTGTCTATGGGTGAGGTCCGTAAAGCAGCAGCATCTCCTGCCAGAATAGAACGTCTGAGATGAATTAGCACGAACGTGCCCCAGCACCGGAGTCCCACGTGTGCCTTTGGCTCTGCCTTATTCTAAAGCTGCCCAAGAGGGCGGGTGAATGGTATACTACGGGGTAGCGCCGAAGCTGCCATTGCCACACCGCGCAGTTTGCCATGTTCACAAGAAGCAGAATGACACGTGAGAAATAACCTTATTCCCTATTGCAAATCGCTCCTTCTAAACCGCTTCCATTAAACGTGACAAACGGCGCCCGGTGTAACAGCCGACCCGCCCGGACTGTACGTGCGTTGGAGGTGGAATGACCGTAGGTGCGGCTAACCCCATCCCCGGTCTGACTTCTGGGTCTTGCTCTCTCAGACAAACGCGTCTTTCAGGCTCTGAATGTCACTCGCAAAACCAGTCACATTGTAGGTGGTGCTAATGAAATGCGAGTTTTAAGACGCGGTTTGCATAACGGAGCTACGAGAATAGCAGCTATGGGCGAAAACGGCGAGTTTGAGGCCTTTTTGACAAGCCGATCAGATTGGCAGAACCGGAGTGAAACCGCTTCTAAAAAAAAAAGAAAGCTGTTTGGACATGCGAGACGGGCTTACAGAATAGCAAAGCACGCCGACCCGAGCAGAGAGGGCACTTTAGAAACAGGTGGTCTCACTTCAGAGCTATTAGAATAGGTGAATAGGCCCCTATATATCTTTCAGTGATATTATAATTATTTCAAATGATTGAATTTGAGCCTTTTAACCCATTCCCTGCAAGAGGGAACTGCAACAGATTAACATCATTATCGTTTATTTGTAAAGCGCAAACATATTCCGCAGTGCGGTACAATGGGGGTACAGAGGTGGAATAATTACACAGTTGCATAGAAGTGTGGACCAGTGTCACATTTCCCATTAGGCCCGAGGCTAAGGCGGCAAAGTTTAGGGACGGCAAAAATGAAAAATGAAGGAGAAGCAGGGCGGCTGGCACAGGCGGCAGAACGGAGGCAAGCGCCAAAGGGCGGCGGATTTGTAAATGCGGACAATCGCGTACAAACAGATACAGAAAGGCAATGAGGTCCCTACTCCCGAGAGCTTACACTCTAAAGGGAACAAGGAACAATGTTAAAACCAAAGGTAAAGTGTCTGCTCATTGCGGGATGGAGTATACATCAGGGTGGAGTATGGTTCAGCCGCACGGCTCATCCCATAAGGTTACATAGTGTGGGGATTGGTCCAGATTGCATAGATACCAGGGGATGCACCGAGGATACGTCACTGCTAGAGAAACTCGGTCTCTAATGAAAACGTTCTATAAATAAACCCCTCCTGCTGTCACTAAGTGGTCCCTGTGACCGGCACAACCACATATGGGGTCACTGCAGGTGACCGTTGGAGAGCAGAAAGATGCAGAACATGGCAGCACGCGGAGCGAAACCACGACGTACATTAACCAGGTCTAATCTACCCCCATTTAATTAATTTACTATTTTCTTCATTAACACAGTTATCGTTTGGAAAAAATAATTCTTCATGGAGGTGTAGCCTGCCTGTAACAGAATATACAATATACGGAGATCCGGCACATTACCGCCGCTTGTTATTGGTCCCGGCATCCTATATTGGATTGTGAGCTTCTTTGGTCAGGGTCTTAATGTGTCTGTAAATTGCACAATGACCAGTGCCCAGTATCACTGCCAGAGCTGCTATTGTTGAAGATTTGCTCATTAAATGGGTGCAAATAAATGTCCCGCTTTTCAATATATATCAAATAGTTCCCGGTCCGGTTCTTTTCTCAATTTATTCAGAGACAATAGAAAGCATCTTTCCCCGCATCATGTCAGCCGGGCACATCATTCAGGCGCATAGAATGTAGTTGTAACGGATATTCCCTCTAGTCTGACCCCCTCATCTCATATTGGCCCCTGTGGTCTAACCAGCCCCCATTACATGGTCGTGTCTGGTGGTGCACCTGTCGGCAACAGGACTCCTGAGTCTCCCGCATGATGGTGTTTGGGGATTGTCAACCCAGACAGGCAGCTGAGGTAGTGTGTGCGAGTCCTACTTATATCCAGTGCAGCGCCTCCACCTCATCAGGATCTCTGCGTCTGCATGGGGATGGTTCTGATGAGGAACTCCTCTGTGGTGCCTTCCTCTGCAGAGTAATTCCAGACTCATACTTGAGGGTATCTTTTATCAAGGACATCTTTATTGCAGTTGGTATGGGCAAGCTGCCCCTCACAGCTAGCAGCTCAGCCGCTCATCTCTCTGCTGCACTCCATTAGGAAGGTTCCTTCTCCTCTAATAGAGTTGCTCTCCACTTCTCCTCTCAAGGAGATTCACCAGCTTGTCTCTCGGCTTTGAGCTGCACAGACTCACAGCTCTTACATCAGACACTGAAACACTGTTGCAGACCTCCACGTGCCTCTCACTGAACAGAGTCAGAAAACCAACAGAACTGAACTGCTAACTTTAGGCAGTGCTGTGTCTTATATCACCTCCAGAAAACAGACACTCTCTGTGTCACTGAGTGGACACAAAGCATGTTGTCACTTCCTTTGGGACATATGACACCTCACCAGGGTTTGAGGGCAAACCTCCATGATTGTTGCTGGCAATCCTGCATACTTACCAGGTTTACTGCCAGCATGAGAAAGAGATATGTACACCAATTTTACACATGGCTACATAGTTATAGAGGGGAGAATCCTTAGCTTGCACGTGAAAGGATTCTGCATTCTATCAATCCAAATATACGCTTTATACATTTCAATAATACATGTTTCTCTCACTGTCAGCCAAAATATTCTTAGTTAATGTTCAACATAGAACACAGTGTCTTCCTTTAGTAATATTTACTGTGATTTATAAAATCCTTCTTTTTTCTGTCACTAAGTAACTATAGTTAATCCTATGTTACTTATCTTTTAAGACCCATCTCTATTGTATTGTCTTTCTAAGTATTTAACTAACCTTTGATTCCAAACTCTTGATCATATACTATTCAACTCAGCAGACCTTAAACTTACCAAGTTTCTTAAATCACACAAAGCATTTCCACACCTGCCTGTTTTCAGACGGAGTTCACTTCTTAACTTTGTAGAGTCAGCTTATCATTTTTCAATATAATTTCTAACTTAATACTAAATTACTTATTTTAACTAGTTACATGCTGAATATATATGTATATAGAGAATATAGCATAATTAATATTTAGACTTGAACTCGTCTTGTCTTCAATAGTGATACATGTGTTCTTCTAATCAGCTCTCTCTCTTGGTTTTAGTTTGTGTGGCCACTTGGGGAGTTGGTCCCTAAATACGAGAGGTGGCTGTCATTAGAAGCCAGGACACTGTGACCAAGCCATGTCCAAGGTCCAGAAGGCCTTTATACTGGAGGAAGAAGAGGAGGAAGAAGATGCCTCCACCAGCTGTGGCACAGGGGAAGATGAAGATGACGGGGAGCCCAAAATCTGCCAAGTCTGCGGAGACAGAGCCACCGGGTATCACTTCAATGCCATGACATGTGAGGGGTGCAAGGGCTTTTTCAGGTGGGTACGATCTACAGACGGGGGGTTAATTTACCCTACAACTGATATGAGGACTATCTGAGGCTTTCCCTGAAGGTTTGGAGACAGGGGTATTAATTAAGGTGAACAGATGTCCTGGTTTTAGCCGGGACAATCCCGTTTTTTAGGGCTATGTCTCGACTTTTTGGTACTGTCCCGGTTTTCGCGCACTTGCCACTGAGTTGAGGGGAACTTATTAAATTAAAAGATTAGGGATTGCTGATAAACTGGGTGAGCTGGTCGCACAATCTCTGAGGATACATGGACCTTACATCTCATATAGTTCCCGTTTTTCTACGTTTACTGGATTTTATCTGCTCTCTGAGTTTAACGAATACTGTGATTATTTTATTCAAGATCTTGTATATTCCCCATATCTTCTTCTTTTTCTTGTTGGTGGTTTGTAATTCCTTCCCAGATATAATCGCGTACCTAAGGAAAGAACTGGTGTTATATCTATGGCTGTTTTGGGAATGCTTTACCCCTGAAGAAAGTTCCCTTTGCTATTAGAGAGAAGTGCACCACCCCTTGCTATGCATCACAGACTCGGCAGCTAATGTTAATAACATATTAATTACTTGCATAGCACTGACCGTGTGCACGGTACTGTACATAGAATTTCGCAGACACAGGGAGTCCCTGCCCCATAGAGCTTACCATCTAATATTTGTGCACTGAGGCACAGAGAGATTAAGGGACTTGTCCAAAGTTACAAGCAGAGCGGACACTGATTTCAGACCGGGGTCACCCACTTACTGTCATTAACGCACTGTCATCACCACCGTGCTTTTCCTTCAGGCCTTCGGGGTTATACAAATGGCTTCCGCATTACCCTTGGCCGTCTCTTGGACCACTTAAACCGGGATGTCGACTTTTGAAGTGAAAACACCAATGCTCTAATTGGGCTGCAGGAGAAGTTGAAATCCCAGGGTCAGCTCCTTGTGACCTTGGGCAGGTCACTTTGTCACTTTGGGCCTAAAACAGGGAAATGAGTGCTATATACTGCGCTGCATAGGAAATCTATACCGTGGTTATTCATTAGGAAGCAGATGTGCCACATGGTAGAGTGGGTTTCCCATAGCAGAGTGTTGGCACTGCACTGCAGCACCCGTACGTGTCGCTAAGTGGGGCTGCCCGTTTGGGGCAGTGATTTCCACTCCAGTCCTCAAGAACTCCCAACAGGTCAGCTTTTAATGATAGCCCTGCTTCAGGACAGGGGGTTCCGTCTCAATGACTGAGCCACTGATTGAGCCACCTGTGCTGAAGCAGGGATAGCCTTAAACCCTGACCTGTTGGGAGTTCTTGAGGGCTGGGGTTACAAACCACTGATTTAGAGCATCAAACAGTGAGGACACTAGGAAGGACAGTTAATCCTTGTATGTGGGTGGTTGGGGGGGGGATAGGGTTATAGCACTGATCAGCTGATCCTTTAAGTGGGTCACGACTCATTTGCAGCCAGTGGGGGAGTATCCCCGCCATCCCCCCTCCCTTTGTTTTGAGTGGTCCGGGCCCATTCTAATATTTCTTGGATTCGAGCATCCCGTCTCCGTGGCGATGCATCAGGTGCTCCGGTTACTGAGGAAGTGTGATAATGGTTGCTAGGCAACAATAGAACTACAGCCTTTGTTAGGTCTAGAATGGAGAATTAGGCCTGAGAGCAAAATGTTGCTAAGAGCATTGAAATACCCCCTTATTGTCATATTGTACAGTACTTGCAATTCAGTAAAAAGCACTTGACCATGCAACACCTATTTTCACAGTGCTTAAGTTTAAAGCATTGAGAGACTTTGGCCATGAAAAGTACAGCAATTATGGAGTGTATCTGCCTTCCACAGGTCCGCAAACCTGCTTTACTTACCCCATTGTCACATTCTGCAGTGGTTAAACTGCGGACAAGGATTCTGGGTAGTGATATGCAAATGGCTAACCATTTTTAACGTCCTGTCCGTTTTTACACGGGCTCCCTAGAGCTTCTTCCTGCTGCATTAAGTGAAACAGAGAAAAGTCAAATGTCACCTTTTGGCAGGTGTACCAAACACCACTTTTGGTAGCTCACATCTAACGGAGGAAAGCATTGGTGGTCCGATCTGTATTGTCAAAGAGTAACAGTACAACGGTGACTGAAACAATACTTAACATGGATATGTCCATCAAAAGGGAACCTGGAAAAGGCCCTCATTCATACTTCATTGTCAATTTTAATTGGACTTCATCACTTTGTCCAATCACTATATGTGACCCATGAGGTCACTGTTTCTTGTTGGCTCGCAGTCTGGACGCTGCCATGTACAGATGTAACGGGACTTACTGTTTTCAGGGGCATGGCTGTGTGTGGCAGTGGTGTGGTCCAACGGGAGCCCCTATTGGGCCCCTAGGAACAGTAGGCGTCCCGGCAGGATTAATCCTCCAGGGGCCAGGCTTCTGAATGGGACCCTGCAGCGTTAATCCTGTTGGGTCATCAGGAGAGACGGGATGCCAACCTTTTAGATGAGCTGCGCCGCGGTCTCTGTCTCCGTCCAACACCCTGGATGACGTAGATGACCAAATCTTTTCCTATCGTCTATTGAGACCCATATTCGGGCATCTACTTCATCCAGGGGTCCATGCTTCTGACCTTCAGAGCTGCCGGGGATGGAGACCGAGACAGCTACGCAGCTCCTCCACAAGGTTAGTGTCGGTGTCTCGCCTCAGCTGATGGACCATCGAGTGAAGGGTTAACGTGGTGGGGGTCCCTTTCAGAAGCATGGACCCCCGCAGCGTTCATCCTCCTGAGCCGCAAAACGTACTGTTTTTGGTGCCGCGGATTTCGGTGGGGGGAGGAGGGGGGCGTGGGGAGAATTGGTCTGCGGCATCGAAAACAGTATGTTTTGCCACATCTGTAGATGTCTTCAAGACATCCAAGGAACCAAATCGGATGAGATTTAGGGGTTCTACATTATTAAAAAGTGAGGAGTTTTAGCAGTGAGACTTCACTGGGAGTCCAGGACATTAATACTAAACATTGCTTTTGCTCTGCTCTCCCTCTCCCACTTACCCTCATTACGCCATCTCCTCAAACCTTTTGCTCCTACTCTAATCCCTACACTCACTTGTATTTTCCACTCGTCACTCAACTCTGCTACCTTTATCTCCTCATTCAAGCATGGAACGGTTATACCTTTAATCAAACAAATCAAGCTTGACCTTCCCGGTCGCTCTAATTATCGTCCTGTCTCCCTCCTGCCTTTTGCCTCTAAACTCTGTGAACACCTTGTATTCTCTCGCGCGCTCCATTTTCTCACCTCCTATTCTCTCCTAGACCCTCTGCAATCTGCCTTCCGCACTGCTCACTCCACAGAAACAGCCCTCACTAAAATACCTAGTGACCTCCATGCTGCTAAAGACAAAGGTCATTACACTCTGCTCATATTACTCGACCTCTCTGCAGCCTTTGATACTGTGGACCTATGATACCTGTGTCCTAGACGTGCCATTATTCTGTCTCTGCATGTCCTAGACGTGCCATTATTCTGTCTCTGCATGTCCTAGACGTGCCATTATTCTGTCTCTGCATGTCCTAGACGTGCCATTATTCTGTCTCTCCATGTCCTAGACGTGCCATTATTCTGTCTCTGCATGTCCTAGACGTGCCATTATTCTGTCTCTGCATGTCCTAGACGTGCCATTATTCTGTCTCTGCATGTCCTAGACGTGCCATTATTCTGTCTCTGCATGTCCTAGACGTGCCATTATTCTGTCTCTGCATGTCCTAGACGTGCCATTATTCTTTCTCTCCATGTCCTAGACGTGCCATTATTCTGTCTCTGCATGTCCTAGACGTGCCATTATTCTGTCTCTGCATGTCCTAGACGTGCCATTATTCTGTCTCTGCATGTCCTAGACGTGCCATTATTCTGTCTCTGCATATCCTAGACGTGCCATTATTCTGTCTCTGCATGTCCTAGACGTGCCATTATTCTGTCCCTCTCTCCATGTCCTAGACGTGCCATTATTCTGTCCCTCTCTCCATGTCCTAGACGTGCCATTATTCTGTCCCTCTCTCCATGTCCTAGACGTGCCATTATTCTGTCTATCCATGTCCTAGACGTGACATTATTCTGTCTCTCCATGTCCTAGACGTGCCATTATTCTGTCTCTCCATGTCCTAGACGTGCCATTACTCTGTCTCTCCATGTCCTAGACGTGTTATTACTCTGTCTCTCCATGTCCTAGACGTGCCATTATTCTGTCTCTCCATGTCCTAGACGTGTCATTATTCTCTCTCTCCATGTCCTAGACGTGCCATTACTCTGTCTCTCCATGCCCTAGACGTGCCATTATTCTGTGTCTCCATGTCCTAGACGTGTCATTATTCTGTCTCTCCATGTCCTAGACGTGCCATTATTCTGTCTCCATGTCTTAGACGTGCCATTATTCTGTCTCTCCATGTCCTAGACGTGTCATTATTCTCTCTCCATGTCCTAGACGTGCCATTACTCTGTCTCTCCATGCCCTAGACGTGCCATTATTCTGTGTCTCCATGTCCTAGACGTGTCATTATTCTGTCTCTCCATGTCCTAGACGTGCCATTATTCTGTCTCCATGTCCTAGACGTGCCATTATTCTGTGTCTCCATGTCCTAGACGTGTCATTATTCTGTCTCTCCATGTCCTAAACGTGCCATTATTCTGTCTCCATGTCCTAGACGTGCCATTATTCTGTCCATCTCTCCATGTCCTAGACGTGACATTATTCTGTCTCTGCATGTCCTAGATGTGACATTATTCTGTCTCTGCATGTCCTAGACGTACCATTATTCTGTCTCTCCATGTCCTAGATGGTGTCATTATTCTGTTTCTGCATGTCCTAGACGTGTCATTATTCTGTTTCTCCATGTCCTAGACGTGCCATTATTCTGTCTCTCCATGTCCTAGACGTGTCATTACTCTGTCTCTCCATGTCCTAGATGTGCCATTATTCTGTCTCTCCATGTCCTAGACGTGACATTATTCTGTCTCTCCATGTCCTAGACGTGACATTATTCTGTCTCTCCATGTCCTAGACGTGACATTATTCTGTCTCTCCATGTCCTAGATGTGCCATTATTCTGTTTCTCCATGTCCTAGACGTGACATTTTGTCTCTCCATGTCCTAGACGTGCCATTATTCTGTCTCTCCATGTCCTAGACGTGCCATTACTCTGTCTCTCCATGTCCTAGACGTGTCATTACTCTGTCTCTCTATGTCCTAGACGTGACATTATTCTGTCTCTCCATGTCCTAAACGTGCCATTATTCTGTCTCTCTCTCCATGCCCTAGACGTGCCATTATTCTGTGTCTCCATGTCCTAGACGTGTCATTATTCTGTCTCTCCATGCCCTAGACGTGCCATTATTCTGTCTCTCCATGTCCTAGATGTGCCATTATTCTGTCTCTCCATGTCCTAGACGTGCCATTATTCTGTCTCTGCATGTCCTAGACGTGCCATTATTCTGTCCCTCTCTCCATGTCCTAGACGTGCCATTATTCTGTCTCTCCATGTCCTAGACGTGACATTATTCGGTGTCTCCATGTCCTAGACGTGCCATTACTCTGTCTCTCCATGTCCTAGACGTGCCATTACTCTGTCTCTCCATGTCCTAGACGTGTCATTACTCTGTCTCTCCATGTCCTAGACGTGTTATTACTCTGTCTCTCCATGTCCTAGACGTGTCATTATTCTGTCTCTCCATGTCCTAGACGTGACATTATTCTGTCTCTCCATGTCCTAAACGTGCCATTATTCTGTCTCTCTCTCCATGTCCTAGACGTGCCATTATTCTGTCTCTCTCTCCATGTCCTAGACGTGCCATTATTCTGTCTCTCCATGTCCTAGACGTGCCATTATTCTCTCTCTCCATGTCCTAGACGTGTCATTATTCTCTCTCTCCATGTCCTAGACGTGCCATTACTCTGTCTCTCCATGTCCTAGCCGTGCCATTATTCTGTCTCTGCATGTCCTAGACGTGTCATTATTCTGTCTCTCCATGTCCTAGACGTGCCATTATTCTGTCTCCATGTCCTAGACGTGTCATTATTCTGTGTCTCCATGTCCTAGACGTGTCATTATTCTGTCTCTCCATGTCCTAAACGTGCCATTATTCTGTCTCCATGTCCTAGACGTGCCATTATTCTGTCCCTCTCTCCATGTCCTAGACGTGACATTATTCTGTCTCTGCATGTCCTAGATGTGCCATTATTTTGTCTCTCCATGTCCTAGACGTACCATTATTCTGTCTCTCCATGTCCTAGACGGTGTCATTATTCTGTTTCTGCATGTCCTAGACGTGTCATTATTCTGTCTCTCCATGTCCTAGACGTGTTATTACTCTGTCTCTCCATGTCCTAGATGTGCCATTATTCTGTCTCTCCATGTCCTAGACGTGACATTATTCTGTCTCTGCATGTCCTAGACGTGACATTATTCTGTCTCTCTCTCCATGTCCTAGACGTGCCATTATTCTGTCTCTCCATGTCCTAGATGTGCCATTATTCTGTTTCTCCATGTCCTAGACGTGACATTTTGTCTCTCCATGTCCTAGACGTGCCATTATTCTGTCTCTCTCTCCATGCCCTAGACGTGCCATTATTCTGTCTCTCCATGTCCTAGATGTGCCATTATTCTGTCTCTCCATGTCCTAGACGTGCCATCATTCTGTCTCTCCATGTCCAAGACGTGTCATTATTCTCTCTCTCCATGCCCTAGACGTGCCATTACTCTGTCTCTCCATGCCCTAGACGTGTCATTATTCTCTCTCTCCATGTCCTAGACGTGCCATTACTCTGTCTCTCCATGCCCTAGACGTGCCATTACTCTGTGTCTCCATGTCCTAGACGTGTCATTATTCTTTCTCTCCATGTCCTAGACGTGCCATTATTCTGTGTCTCCATGTCTTAGACGTGCCATTATTCTGTCTCTCCATGTCCTAGACGTGTCATTATTCTCTCTCTCCATGTCCTAGACGTGCCATTACTCTGTCTCTCCATGCCCTAGACGTGTCATTATTCTGTCTCTCCATGTCCTAGACGTGCCATTATTCTGTCTCCATGTCCTAGACGTGCCATTATTCTGTGTCTCCATGTCCTAGACGTGTCATTATTCTGTCTCTCCATGTCCTAAACGTGCCATTATTCTGTCTCCATGTCCTAGACGTGCCATTATTCTGTCCCTCTCTCCATGTCCTAGACGTGACATTATTCTGTCCCTCTCTCCATGTCCTAGACGTGACATTATTCTGTCTCTGCATGTCCTAGACGTGCCATTATTCTGTCTCCATGTCCTAGACGTGCCATTATTCTGTCTCTGCATGTCCTAGACGTACCATTATTCTGTCTCTGCATGTCCTAGACGTACCATTATTCTGTCTCTGCATGTCCTAGACGTACCATTATTCTGTCTCTCCATGTCCTAGACGGTGTCATTATTCTGTTTCTGCATGTCCTCGACGGTGTCATTATTCTGTCTCTCCATGTCCTAGACGTGCCATTATTCTGTCCCTCTCTCCCTGTCCTAGACATGCCATTATTCTGTCTCTCCATGCCCTAGACGTACCATTATTCTGTCCCTCTCTCCATGTCCTAGACGTGCCATTATTCTGTCCCTCTCTCCATGTCCTAGACGTGACATTATTCTGTCCCTCTCTCCATGTCCTAGACGTGCCATTATTCTGTCCCTCTCTCCATGTCGTAGACGTGCCATTAAGAAGAACTTACGGCTCAGCTGTCCCTTCCAGAGCTCCTGTGTCATCAACAAAAATAACCGGCGCCACTGCCAGGCCTGCCGGCTCAGGAAGTGCCTGGACATCGGGATGAAGAGGGAACGTAAGTCATGGAATAACATGGAGGGCACCGTAAACATTTTATATTCTTTCTTTTCTTTATACTGGGGATCCTGAAAAGCAAAGTCGGGGGTAACACCGCTCGCCGTTCATCCCCTGTCAGAGACGTAAGCAGAGCGCGGGGAGGGCACGTTGTTTGTGGAAAGAGGATTCTAGTCCTGCTCAATAGGAACATCTCACAAAGGGAGAGACTAACTAAAGCCAAACCACTCCCAGGTTCCACGTCCTGCTGGACGCAGAAGTTCGGGCTCAACTTCCAGGGCAGGGCAATTGTCCCTGCTCTGCCCCCGGTGTCGGTGGCTGGTGTCACCCCTGATATAAACACTTATTCCAACAAAGTGACAGGCATGTGACATCTTCTTGTTGGCTAAGCCAAACTCATTTTCTTCCAGCAGGTTCCAGGATGGATTAGCATCTCTACTCATTTATAAACATTATTCTTCAATCTGTCCCTCCTCCGGCAACCATTTTATATGTACATGGATATATACATACAGGGCTGTGTATATCTCACCTCCTCTCTCACGTCGCATTGCTGTGTATATCTCACCTCCTCTCTCCCGTCGCAGGGCTGTGTATATCTCACCTCCTCTCTCCCGTCGCAGGGCTGTGTATATCTCACCTCCTCTCTCACGTTGCAGGGCTGTGTATATCTCACCTCCTCTCTCACATCGCATTGCTGTGTATATCTCACCTCCTCTCTCCCGTCGCAGAGCTGTGTATATCTCACCTCCTCTCTCCCGTCGCAGGGCTGTGTATATCTCACCTCCTCTCTCCCGTCGCAGGGCTGTGTATATCTCACCTCCTCTCTCTCCCATCGCAGGGCTGTGTATATCTCACCTCCTCTCTCCCGTCGCAGGGCTGTGCATATCTCACCTCCTCTCTCTCCCGTCGCAGGGCTGTGTATATCTCACCTCTCTCCCGTCGCAGGGCTGTGTATATCTCACCTCCTCTCTCTCCCATCGCAGGGCTGTGTATATCTCACCTCCTCTCTCTCCCGTCGCAGGGCTGTGTATATCTCACCTCCTCTCTCTCCCGTCGCAGGGCTGTGTATATCTCACCCCCTCTCTCACGTCGCAGGGCTCTGTATATCTCACCTCCTCTCTCACGTCGCAGGGCTGTGTATATCTCACCTCCTCTCTCACATCGCATTGCTGTGTATATCTCACCTCCTCTCTCTCCCGTCGCAGGGCTGTGTATATCTCACCTCTCTCCCGTCGCAGGGCTGTGTATATCTCACCTCCTCTCTCTCCCGTCGCAGGGCTGTGTATATCTCACCTCTCTCCCGTCGCAGGGCTGTGTATATCTCACCTCCTCTCTCCCGTTGCAGGGCTGTGTATATCTCACCTCCTCTCTCTCCCGTCGCAGGGCTGTATATATCTCACCTCTCTCCCGTCGCAGGGCTGTGTATATCTCACCTCCTCTCTCCCGTCGCAGGGCTGTGTATATCTCACCTCCTCTCTCCCGTCGCAGGGCTGTGTATATCTCACCTCCTCTCTCTCCCATCGCAGGGCTGTGTATATCTCACCTCCTCACTCCCGTCGCAGGGCTCTGTATATCTCACCTCCTCTCTCCCGTCGCAGGGCTGTGTATATCTCACCTCCTCTCTCCCGTCGCAGGGCTGTGTATATCTCACCTCCTCTCTCTCCCATCGCAGGGCTGTGTATATCTCACCTCCTCTCTCTCCCGTCGCAGGGCTGTGTATATCTCACCTCCTCTCTCTCCCGTCGCAGGGCTGTGTATATCTCACCTCCTCTCTCCCGTCGCAGGGCTGTGTATATCTCACCTCCTCTCTCCCATCGCAGGGCTGTGTATATCTCACCTCCTCTCTCTCCCATCGCAGGGCTGTGTATATCTCACCTCCTCTCTCTCCCGTCGCAGGGCTGTGTATATCTCACCTCCTCTCTCCCGTCGCAGGGCTGTGTATATCTCACCTCCTCTCTCTCCCATCGCAGGGCTGTGTATATCTCACCTCCTCTCTCTCCCGTCGCAGGGCTGTGTATATCTCACCTCCTCTCTCTCCCGTCGCAGGGCTGTGTATATCTCACCTCCTCTCTCCCGTCGCAGGGCTGTGTATATCTCACCTCCTCTCTCACGTTGCAGGGCTGTGTATATCTCACCTCCTCTCTCACGTCGCAGGGCTGTGTATATCTCACCTCCTCTCTCCTGTCGCAGGGCTGTGTATATCTCACCTCCTCTCTCCCGTCGCAGGGCTGTGTATATCTCACCTCCTCTCTCTCCCGTCGCAGGGCTGTGTATATCTCACCTCCTCTCTGCCGTCGCAGTGCTGTGTATATCTCACCTCCTCTCTCCCGTCGCAGGGCTGTGTATATCTCACCTCCTCTCTCTCACGTCGCAGGGCTGTGTATATCTCACCTCCTCTCTCTCACGTCGCAGGGCTGTGTATATCTCACCTCCTCTCTCTCACGTCGCAGGGCTGTATATATCTCACCTCCTCTCTCCCGTCGCAGTGCTGTGTATATCTCACCTCCTCTCTCCCGTCGCAGTGCTGTGTATATCTCACCTCCTCTCTCCCGTCGCAGTGCTGTGTATATCTCACCTCCTCTCTCCCGTCGCAGGGCTGTGTATATCTCACCTCTCTCCCGTCGCAGGGCTGTGTATATCTCACCTCCTCTCTCCCGTCGCAGGGCTGTGTATATCTCACCTCCTCTCTCCCGTCGCAGGGCTGTGTATATCTCACCTCCTCTCTCCCGTCGCAGGGCTCTGTATATCTCACCTCCTCTCTCTCCCATCGCAGGGCTGTGTATATCTCACCTCCTCTCTCCCGTCACAGAGCTGTGTATATCTCACCTCCTCTCTCTCCCGTCGCAGGGCTGTGTATATCTCACCTCCTCTCTCCCATCGCAGGGCTGTGTATATCTCACCTCCTCTCTCCCGTCGCAGTGCTGTGTATATCTCACCTCCTCTCTCCCGTCGCAGGGCTGTGTATATCTCACCTCCTCTCTCCCGTCGCAGGGCTGTGTATATCTCACCTCCTCTCTCTCCCGTCGCAGGGCTGTGTATATCTCACCTCCTCTCTCCCATCGCAGGGCTGTGTATATCTCACCTCCTCTCTCCCGTCGCAGGGCTGTGTATATCTCACCTCCTCTCTCCCGTCGCAGGGCTGTGTATATCTCACCTCCTCTCTCCCATCGCAGGGCTGTGTATATCTCACCTCCTCTCTCTCCCGTCGCAGGGCTGTGTATATCTCACCTCCTCTCTCCCGTCGCAGGGCTGTGTATATCTCACCTCCTCTCTCCCGTCGCAGGGCTGTGTATATCTCACCTCTCTCCCGTCGCAGGGCTGTGTATATCTCACCTCCTCTCTCCCGTCGCAGGGCTGTGTATATCTCACCTCCTCTCTCACGTCGCAGGGCTGTGTATATCTCACCTCCTCTCTCCCGTCGCAGGGCTGTGTATATCTCACCTCTCTCACGTCGCAGGGCTGTGTATATCTCACCTCCTCTCTCCCATCGCAGGGCTGTGTATATCTCACCTCCTCTCTCTCCCGTCGCAGGGCTGTGTATATCTCACCTCCTCTCTCTCCCGTCGCAGGGCTGTGTATATCTCACCTCCTCTCTGCCGTCGCAGGGCTGTGTATATCTCACCTCCTCTCTCCCATCGCAGGGCTGTGTATATCTCACCTCCTCTCTCCCGTCGCAGGGCTGTGTATATCTCACCTCCTCTCTCCCGTCGCAGGGCTGTGTATATCTCACCTCCTCTCTCCCGTCGCAGTGCTGTGTATATCTCACCTCCTCTCTCCTGTCGCAGGGCTGTGTATATCTCACCTCCTCTCTCCCATCGCAGGGCTGTATATATCTCACCTCTCTCCCGTCGCAGGGCTGTGTATATCTCACCTCCTCTCTCCCGTCGCAGTGCTGTGTATATCTCACCTCCTCACTCCCGTCGCAGGGCTCTGTATATCTCACCTCCTCTCTCCCGTCGCAGGGCTGTGTATATCTCACCTCCTCTCTCCCGTCGCAGGGCTGTGTATATCTCACCTCCTCTCTCCCGTCGCAGGGCTGTGTATATCTCACCTCCTCTCTCCCGTCGCAGGGCTGTGTATATCTCACCTCCTCTCTCCCGTCGCAGGGCTGTGTATATCTCACCTCCTCTCTCCCGTCGCAGGGCTGTGTATATCTCACCTCCTCTCTCTCCCGTCGCAGGGCTGTGTATATCTCACCTCCTCTCTCCCGTCGCAGGGCTGTGTATATCTCACCTCCTCTCTCCCGTCGCAGGGCTGTGTATATCTCACCTCCTCTCTCTCCCGTCGCAGGGCTGTGTATATCTCACCTCCTCTCTCCCGTCGCAGGGCTGTGTATATCTCACCTCCTCTCTCTCCCGTCGCAGGGCTGTGTATATCTCACCTCCTCTCTCTCCCGTCGCAGGGCTGTGTATATCTCACCTCCTCTCTCTCCCGTCGCAGGGCTGTGTATATCTCACCTCCTCTCTCTCCCGTCGCATTGCTGTGTATATCTCACCTCCTCTCTCTCCCGTCGCAGGGCTGTGTATATCTCACCTCCTCTCTCTCCCGTCGCAGGGCTGTGTATATCTCACCTCCTCTCTCACATCGCATTGCTGTGTATATCTCACCTCCTCTCTCTCCCGTCGCAGGGCTGTGTATATCTCACCTCCTCTCTCTCCCGTCGCAGGGCTGTGTATATCTCACCTCCTCTCTCCCGTCGCAGGGCTGTGTATATCTCACCTCCTCTCTCCCGTCGCAGGGCTGTGTATATCTCACCTCCTCTCTCCCGTCGCAGGGCTGTGTATATCTCACCTCCTCTCTCCCGTCGCAGGGCTGTGTATATCTCACCTCCTCTCTCCCGTCGCAGGGCTGTGTATATCTCACCTCCTCTCTCCCGTCGCAGGGCTGTGTATATCTCACCTCCTCTCTCCCGTCGCAGGGCTGTGTATATCTCACCTCCTCTCTCCCGTCGCAGGGCTGTGTATATCTCACCTCCTCTCTCTCCCGTCGCAGGGCTGTGTATATCTCACCTCCTCTCTCTCCTGTCGCAGGGCTGTGTATATCTCACCTCTCTCCCGTCGCAGGGCTGTGTATATCTCACCTCCTCTCTCCCGTCGCAGGGCTGTGTATATCTCACCTCCTCTCTCTCCCGTCGCAGGGCTGTGTATATCTCACCTCCTCTCTCTCCCGTCGCAGGGCTGTGTATATCTCACCTCCTCTCTCCCGTCGCAGGGCTGTGTATATCTCACCACCTCTCTCCCGTCGCAGGGCTGTGTATATCTCACCTCCTCTCTCACGTTGCAGGGCTGTGTATATCTCACCTCTCTCCCGTCGCAGGGCTGTGTATATCTCACCTCCTCTCTCCCGTCGCAGGGCTGTGTATATCTCACCTCCTCTCTCTCCCGTCGCAGGGCTGTGTATATCTCACCTCCTCTCTCTCCCGTCGCAGGGCTGTGTATATCTCACCTCCTCTCTCCCGTCGCAGGGCTGTGTATATCTCACCTCCTCTCTCCCGTCGCAGGGCTGTGTATATCTCACCTCCTCTCTCACGTTGCAGGGCTGTGTATATCTCACCTCCTCTCTCCCGTCGCAGGGCTGTGTATATCTCACCTCCTCTCTCACGTTGCAGGGCTGTGTATATCTCACCTCCTCTCTCACGTCGCAGGGCTGTGTATATCTCACCTCCTCTCTCACATCGCATTGCTGTGTATATCTCACCTCCTCTCTCTCCTGTCGCAGGGCTGTGTATATCTCACCTCCTCTCTCCTGTCGCAGGGCTGTGTATATCTCACCTCCTCACTCCCGTCGCAGGGCTCTGTATATCTCACCTCCTCTCTCCCGTCGCAGGGCTCTGTATATCTCACCTCCTCTCTCCCGTCGCAGGGCTGTGTATATCTCACCTCCTCTCTCCCGTCGCAGGGCTGTGTATATCTCACCTCCTCTCTCCCGTCGCAGGGCTGTGTATATCTCACCTCCTCTCTCCCGTCGCAGGGCTCTGTATATCTCACCTCCTCTCTCCCGTCGCAGGGCTGTGTATATCTCACCTCCTCTCTCCCGTCGCAGGGCTGTGTATATCTCACCTCCTCTCTCCCGTCGCAGGGCTGTGTATATCTCACCTCCTCTCTCTCCCGTCGCAGGGCTGTGTATATCTCACCTCCTCTCTCTCACGTCGCAGGGCTGTGTATATCTCACCTCCTCTCTCTCCCGTCGCAGGGCTGTGTATATCTCACCTCCTCTCTCTCACGTCGCAGGGCTGTATATATCTCACCTCTCTCCCGTCGCAGAGCTGTGTATATCTCACCTCCTCTCTCCCGTCGCAGTGCTGTGTATATCTCACCTCCTCTCTCCTGTCGCAGTGCTGTGTATATCTCACCTCCTCTCTCCCGTCGCAGGGCTGTGTATATCTCACCTCCTCTCTCCCGTCGCAGGGCTGTTTATATCTCACCTCCTCTCTCTCCCGTCGCAGGGCTGTGTATATCTCACCTCCTCTCTCTCCCGTCGCAGGGCTGTGTATATCTCACCTCCTCTCTCCCGTCGCAGGGCTGTGTATATCTCACCACCTCTCTCCCGTCGCAGGGCTGTGTATATCTCACCTCCTCTCTCACGTTGCAGGGCTGTGTATATCTCACCTCTCTCCCGTCGCAGGGCTGTGTATATCTCACCTCCTCTCTCCCGTCGCAGGGCTGTGTATATCTCACCTCCTCTCTCTCCCGTCGCAGGGCTGTGTATATCTCACCTCCTCTCTCTCCCGTCGCAGGGCTGTGTATATCTCACCTCCTCTCTCCCGTCGCAGGGCTGTGTATATCTCACCTCCTCTCTCCCGTCGCAGGGCTGTGTATATCTCACCTCCTCTCTCACGTTGCAGGGCTGTGTATATCTCACCTCCTCTCTCCCGTCGCAGGGCTGTGTATATCTCACCTCCTCTCTCACGTTGCAGGGCTGTGTATATCTCACCTCCTCTCTCACGTCGCAGGGCTGTGTATATCTCACCTCCTCTCTCACATCGCATTGCTGTGTATATCTCACCTCCTCTCTCTCCTGTCGCAGGGCTGTGTATATCTCACCTCCTCTCTCCTGTCGCAGGGCTGTGTATATCTCACCTCCTCACTCCCGTCGCAGGGCTCTGTATATCTCACCTCCTCTCTCCCGTCGCAGGGCTCTGTATATCTCACCTCCTCTCTCCCGTCGCAGGGCTGTGTATATCTCACCTCCTCTCTCCCGTCGCAGGGCTGTGTATATCTCACCTCCTCTCTCCCGTCGCAGGGCTGTGTATATCTCACCTCCTCTCTCCCGTCGCAGGGCTCTGTATATCTCACCTCCTCTCTCCCGTCGCAGGGCTGTGTATATCTCACCTCCTCTCTCCCGTCGCAGGGCTGTGTATATCTCACCTCCTCTCTCCCGTCGCAGGGCTGTGTATATCTCACCTCCTCTCTCTCCCGTCGCAGGGCTGTGTATATCTCACCTCCTCTCTCTCACGTCGCAGGGCTGTGTATATCTCACCTCCTCTCTCTCCCGTCGCAGGGCTGTGTATATCTCACCTCCTCTCTCTCACGTCGCAGGGCTGTATATATCTCACCTCTCTCCCGTCGCAGAGCTGTGTATATCTCACCTCCTCTCTCCCGTCGCAGTGCTGTGTATATCTCACCTCCTCTCTCCTGTCGCAGTGCTGTGTATATCTCACCTCCTCTCTCCCGTCGCAGGGCTGTGTATATCTCACCTCCTCTCTCTCCCATCGCAGGGCTGTGTATATCTCACCTCCTCTCTCTCCCGTCGCAGGGCTGTGTATATCTCACCTCCTCTCTCTCCCGTCGCAGGGCTGTGTATATCTCACCTCCTCTCTCTCCCGTCGCAGGGCTGTGTATATCTCACCTCCTCTCTCCCATCGCAGGGCTGTGTATATCTCACCTCCTCTCTCTCCCGTCGCAGGGCTGTGTATATCTCACCTCCTCTCTCTCCCGTCGCAGGGCTGTGTATATCTCACCTCCTCTCTCTCCCGTCGCAGGGCTGTGTATATCTCCCTCCTCTCTGCCGTTAGCTTCCCACGTATGCACGGGCAGTGCTATAGGGGGTGTGTGTATTTTTTTTATTTAGATGTGTGCTTCTATGTTTGTGTAACGGGTATTCCACCCCACCCAATCGCATATATATTGTGGGTGAGTAGAACATGCGGTGTTACCGGTGTGGTGCGTATACCTGTCAGGCTCACAGGAGGTCTGAGCCTCCGCCAGTGAGAGCCTGGGGTGAATCCTCTGGAACGTTTCTTGTTTCAGCGCCTCCACCTATGTAGGATTCTATGGAAATGTAGAATGACCCTAACATAGGAACCCACTCAGAAACCACATACACAGTATTATGGATAACAGGTTTACTGAATGAATAACACTAACAAAGGATAATTATTACATCACAACAGTATAACATCCCCACACGGTGCCCACAGCCCAACCCTTGTCCCGTGGTCAGCGCTGCCACTATGTGTTAATAGAATGTTATGATCGGTTGGTGCACTTATAGAGTACCTGCCGAGTGCTCCTGCACTCAGGCCTGCCAGGAACTTCACAAAGGCTCTGTCATTCTGGGATCAAGTCTGATCCGGTCCGGTGAATCCTTGCTTGGGGTCCGCCAGGGGCGGTCCCACCCTGAAGATAGTCTTTGTCTTTGAGCACCGACTTGAGCCCAAGTCTCCTTACGGGAACTGCAGCATCCACTGATCCCTATCTAAGACTGACACTACATGACACGGTCCCTAACCTAGGGCCTGTCCCTGTAGCACCACAAACTGGGGAGTGAGAGCCTCTCTGGGACCTAAGGGGTTAACTGGCCTATCTCGCCCCCCCCTAGCCCTTCCCGGTCCTGGCTCTAAATATCTAACTACCTGCAATATGCACGGCCACTTACTTGGTCCGTGCAGCAACCGTGCTGCACAAAGACAGTGCCTGCCTGTCAGACCTCACAGCACTAATAGCTGTGACTCTGACAAGACAGCACTCACACTAAGGGCAGAGTCCCTAACTGGGGCCGTCCCTTATCAATTACCCACTAACCTGGTGGGGAGTTGGGGCCTACCTGGGGTGTGGGTACCTATCTGGATGCAGGAGCTGCACTCACTCCCCGCACCCGTGCTTCCCTCACAGCTCCCAGACGCCAACTGACTGCGTAGCTGCAGTCCAAACAATGTATCTCCTTCCTCCAGGGCAATCCTTCAGCCCTATTGGCCACTATGAGGCACCTGGTGCCTCCCTCGCTGTGCTCCATGGGAGTTGTAGTCCCATGGAGCCTAGAAGCACATTGGGGCCGCGTGCGCGCCTTCCCTGCGCCTGCGCAAGCTATCTGGGGCTGCCTCACCCTTCCCCTGACTAGCCTCACGCTCGCGCGACTTCCCCCTAACTCTCGCGGCCTCCCTGCGCATGTGCGACTCTGTCGGGCCGCCGGGGGCCTACTGCGCATGCGCGAACTGAAGCGCAATGGCGGCGCCCGTACAACCTGGCTCCGAGAGCGCCGGGAACCCTGTAACGCGCGTGCGGCCCTGGCAAACAGCTGCACGCGTCCCCAGCAACCCCCGAGCCGGGACCTGACCGCCCTCACCCCTGCACTCGCCGGACGGAGGCGCCATTGGACGCGGCGGCCCCCGCGATCGGCAGCGAGGTGAGGGGGGCACTGACAGGCCGGGGAGACCTGGCTATATTTGTATAGCTACATATTTCTTAATAGGTGTGTGCGTGTGTGCGTGTGTGCGTGTGTGTGCGTGTGTGTGTGCGTGTGTGTGCGTGTGTGTGCGTGTGTGTGTGCGTCCGTGCGTGTGTGTGTGTGCGTGTGTGTGCGTGTGTGTGTGCGTCCGTGCGTGTGTGTGTGTGTGTGTGTACAGTACATTTGTGAATATATCATCGCTGCTCCTATTGCTGTGTGTGTATATTAGTGGGAGGCAGAGGCTGGCGATTTAGGAATCGTGGGGTCACCGGGGGACAAAGACACCCGCATCCGCCCATCCACCCATATTATATTTATTACAGGTGTGTGATCTGTAAATACTTCCTATACCAGACAAACGATTTCTCTGCACATGCACTGGGGATACCG